>NC_079873.1:54144032-54447063 GCF_023065955.2 Ursus arctos
GGACTTAACAGTTATAATCAGAACATGTCATCCTAAAACAGCAGAATACACATTCTTTTCAAGTATACATGAAACATTCTCCAGAATAGATCACATATTAGCTCACAAAACAGGCCTCAACAAATACAAAATGACTGAAATCATACAGTGCACCTTTTCTGACCACAATGTTATGAAACCAGAAGTCAACAACAAGAAAATTTAGGAAAGACCACAAATACATAGAGGTTAAACAACATGCTACTAAACAATGAATGGGTCAACCAGGAAATCAAAGAAGAAATTTTAAAAAAATGGAAAAAAATGACATTGAAAACACAGTAGTCCAAAACCTTTTGGATACAGCAAAAGCAATACAGATTTACCTCAAGAGACAAGAAAAATCTCAAATAAACAACCACATTACACCTAAAGGAGCTAGGAAAAGAACAAAACCCCAAACCAGCAGAAGGAAAGAAACTGTAAAGATTACAGCAGAAATAAATGATACAGAAACTGAAAAAAACAATAGAACTTATCAATGAATCAGGAGCTGGTTCTGTGAAAAGATAAATAAAATTCATAAACCTCTGGCTAGACTCATAAAGAGAGAGAGAGAGAGAGAGAGAAAGAACCCAAATAAAATTGCATATGAGAGAGGAGAAATAACAACCAAAGCCACAGAAATACAAATGATTTTAAGAAATTATTATGAAAAGCTGTATTCCAACAAATTGGAAAACATAGAGAAAATGGATAAATTCCTAGAAACATCTAACCCACCAAAAGTGAAGTAAGAAGAAATAGAAAATTAAATAGACTGATACCGGCAAGGAGATCAAATCAGTAATCAAAAAACTCTCAACAGGGGCGCCTGGGTGGCTCAGTCGTTAAGCGTCTGTCTTTGGCTCAGGGCGTGATCCCAGGGTCCTGGGATCGAGCCCCACATCAGGCTCCCTGCTCTGCTGGAAGCCTGCTTCTTCCTCTCCCACTCCCCCTGCTTGTGTTCCCTCTCTTGCTGTCTCTCTCTCTGTCAAATAAATAAATAAAATCTTAAAAACAAAACAAAACAAAAAAAAACCTCTCAACAAATAAAAGTCCAGGACCAGATGGCATTACAGTTGAATTCTACCAAACATTTAAAGAAGAGTTAATACCTATTCTCAAACTATTCCAAAATATAGAAGAGGAAAGAAAACTTCCAAATTCATTCTATGAGGCCAGCATTACCCTAATGCAAAAAAACCTGAATAGAGACAAAAACAAAAAAAGAGAGAACTGTAGGCCAATATCTTTGATGAACATAGATGGAAAATTCCTCAACAAGATAGTACCAAAAAGAATCCAACAATACATTTAAAAGAATCATTCACCACGATCAAGTGGGATTTATTCCCAGGATGAAAGGATTATTCGATATTTGCAAATCAATCAATGTGATGCATAAAAAGCATTTGACGAAGTACAGCATCCATTCACGATAAAAACCCCCAAAAAAGTAGGTTTAGAGGGAACATGCCTCAACATAAAAAAGGGCATATATGAAAAACCCACAGCAAACATCATACTCAATGAAGAAAAACAGAGCTATTCCCCCTAAGTTCAGAAAGAAGACAAAGATGTCCACTCTTACCACTTATATTCAGCATAGTACTGGAAGCCCTAGACACAGCAATCAGACAACACAAAGAAACAAAATGCATCCGAATTAGTAAGGAAGATGTAAAACTTTCATTGTTTGCAGATGACATGACACTCTATATAGAAAACCCTAAACACCCACCAAAAAACTACTAGAAGTGATAAATGAATTCAGTAAAGTCACAGGATACAAAATCAATGTGCAGAAATGTGTAACATTTCTATACACTAATAATGAAGCAGCAGAAAGAAAAATTAAGAGAACAACCTCATTTACAATTGCAACAAATAATAAGATACCTAGGAATAAACCTAACCAAAGAGGTAAAAGACCTGTACTCTGAAAATGATAAAACACTGATGAAAGAAACTGAAGATGACACAAAGAAATGGAAAGACATTCTGTGTTCATATATTGGAAGAACAAATATTGTTAAAATATCTGTACTACCCAGAGCAATCTACACATTCAAAGCAATCCCTACCAAAATGCCAACAGCATTGTTCACAGAGCCAGTACAAAAATCCTAAAATTTTTATGGAACCAGAAAAGACCTTTAATAGGCAAAACAATCTTGAAAAAATAATAGCAAAGCTGGAGGCATCACAATTCCAGACTTCAAGTTATATTACAAAGCTGTACTAATAAAAACATTATGGTATTGGCACAAAAATAGACACATAGATCAATGGAACAGAAGAGATAACCCAGGAATAAACGCACAATTATATGGTCAATTAATCTTCAACAAAGGAGGAAAGAATATCTAATGGGAAAAAGTCTGTTTCACAAATTGTATTGGGAGAATGGGCAGCTACATGCAAAAGAATGAAACTGGACCACTTTCTTTCAATATACACAAAAATAAATTCAAAATGGATGAAGGACCCAAATGTGAGACCCAAAACCATAAATATACTAGAAGAGAGCACAGACAATAATCTCTCGGTATTAATATTTCTCCTAAATATGTCTCCCGAGGCAAGGGAAATAAAAGCAAAAATAAACTATTGGGATTACAACAAAATAAAAAGTTTCTGCACAGCAAAGGAAACAATCAACAGGGGCACCTGGGTGGCGCAGTCGTTAAGCGTCTGCCTTCGGCTCAGGGCGTGATCCCAGTGTTCTGGGATCGAGGCCCGCATCAGGCTCCTCCGCTGGGAGCCTGCTTCTTCCTCTCCCACTCCCCCTGCTTGTGTTCCCTCTCTCGCTGGCTGTCTCTCTCTGTCAAATAAATAAATAAAATCTTTAAAAAAAAAAAGAAACAATCAACAAAACTAAAAGGCAACCTATGGAATCAAAGAAGATATTTGCTAATGACATATCTGATAAAGGGTTAGTATCCAAAATATATAAAGAACTTATAAAACTCAACATGCAAAAAATAAATATTCCAATTAGAAATGGGCAGAAGATATGAACATTTCTACAACGAAGAAATAGAGATGACCAACAGACACATGTGAAAAGATGCTCAACATCATTCATCATCAAGGAAATCTAAGTCAAAAGTAAAATGAGGTATCACTTCACACCTGTCCCAATGATGAAAGAAAGAAAGAAAGAAAGAAAGAAAGAAAGAAAGAAAGAAAGAAGAAAGAAAGAAAGAAAAGAAAGACCAAGAAGCAACAAGTGTTGGCAAGGATATGGTGAAAAAGGAACCCTCTTGCCCTTCTGGTGGGAACGCAAACTGGTGTAGCCACTCTTGAAAGGAGTATGGAGGTCCCTCAAAAAAAATTAAAAACAGAACTACTGTATGATCCAGTAATTGCACTACAAAGTATTTACCCCAAAATACAAAAGCACTATTTCAAAAGGATACATGCATCCCTATGTTTATAGCAGCATTAATTACAATAGCCAAATTATGGAATCTGCCCAAGTATCTATTGATAGACAAATGGATAAAGAAGATGTGGTGTATATACACAATGGACTATTATCCTACCATAAAAAAGAATGAAATCTTGCCATTTGCAATGATGTGGGTGGAGCTAGAGAGTACAACACTAAATGACATAAGTCAATGAGAAAAAGAGAAATACCATATTATTTCACTCATATGTTGAATTTAATAAACAAAACAAATGAGTAAAGGGAAAAAAAGGGGAGAGAGAGAAAGAGAGACAAACCAAGAAATACACTGTTAAATATAGAGAACACACTGATGGTTACAAGAGGGGAGTGGGTGGGGGGATGGGTTAAATAGGTGATGGGGATTAAGGGGTGCACTTGTGATGAGTGCCAGGTGATGTAGGTAAATGTTGAATTACTATATTGTACACCTGAAACTAATAATAACACTATGATAATGGGGATTAAAATAAAAACTTTGCAAAAAGCAATTGTTTAAGAATAAAAACTGGACAGAACAAAAACATGTAGAGACTAAACTACATGCTACTAAACAACCAATAGTTCAATGAAGAAATCAAAGAAGAAATTAAAAAGATAGATATGGAGACAAATGAAAATAAAAACACAGTGGTCCAAAATCTTTGGGACACAGCAAAAGCAGTTGTAAGAGTATAATTTATATCAGTACAGGACTATCTCAAGAAACAAGAAGAATCACAAATAACACTCTAACATTACTTCTAAAGGAACTAGAAAAAGAAAAATAAACCAAAGCCCAAAGTTAGTCGACGGTAGGAAATAATAAAGATCAGAGTGGAAATAAGTGAAATAGAGACTAAAGAAACAACAGAAAAGATCAATGAAACCAAAAGCTGATTCCTTGAAAAGGGAAACCACATCAATAAACATTTAGACAGACTCATCAAGAGAAAAGGAGAGAAAGGCCAAATAAATAAAACATGAAAGGGAAATAACAACCAATACTATAAAAATTCAAATGATTATAACAGACTACTCTAAGAAATTATATGTCAACTAATTGAACAGCGTAGAAGAAATGAATATATTTCTAGAAATATATAATCTTACATAATTGAATTAGGAGGAAATAGACATTTTGTTACCAATTACTAGTAACAAAATTGAATTAGTAATCAAAAAAACTCCAGACAAACAAAAGTCCAGGAGAAGATGGCTTGACATTTGAATTCTACCAAATATTTAAGGAAGAGTCGTGGGGTGCCTGGCTGGCTCATTCAGTGGAGTCTGTGACTCTTGATCTCAGGATTGTGGGTTTAAGCCCCACCTTGGGTGTAGAAGTTGCCTAAATCTTAAAAAAAGAGCGATAATATCTATTCTCCTCAAACTATCTCAAAAAATATAATAGAAAGGAAAGCTACAAACTATATTCTATGAAACCAGCATTACCCTGATACCAAATCCAGACAAAGACACTATAAAAAAAGAAAACTAAGGGTCAATATCTCTGATGAACATAGATAAAAAATCATTAAGAAAATATAAGCAATCCAAATTCAACAATATTTTAAAAGGAATATTCACCACAGTGTAGTGGGGTTTAATTTAGGGATGCAGGGACTATTCAATATGTGCAAATCAACATGGTACACCACATTGACAAAATGACAGATAAAAATCATAAGATCATCTGAATAGATGCAAAAGAACCTTTGACAAAATATATTATCTGCTCAGGATAACTCTCAACAACTAAGTTTAGAGAGAACATAACATAATAAAAGCCATATGTGACAAACACACAACTAACATCCTACTCAATGGAAAAAATGAGAGGTTTTCCTCTAAGATCAGGAACAAGACAAGGATGTCCACTGTTGCCACTTTTATTCAATACAGTACTGGAAATCATAGCCATAATATTAAGACAACAAAAAGAAATAAATGACATCCAAATCAGTAAGGAAAAAGTAAAACTACCACTTTGTAGATGACATGTTACTATACATAGAAAGGCCATCCAAAAAAAAAAAAAAAAGTACTGGAACTGATAAATGAATTCAGTAAAGTGCAGGATACAAACTTAATATACAGAAATCTGCTGCATTTCTATACACTAATCATGAAGCAGTAAGAAGAGAAATTAAGAAAATAATTTAATTTACAACTGCACCAAAAAGAATAAATTCTCCAGGAATAAAATGAACCAAGGAGGTAAAAGACATTTACTCTAAAACTGTAAAACATCAGTGAAACTAACTGAAGACAACAGAAACAAATGGAAAGATATACCATACTCAAATTAGAAGAACTAATGTTGTTAAAATGTCCATACTACCCAAATCAATCTATAGATTCAATGCAATCTCTATCAAAATACCAATGGCATTTTTCATACAAATATAACAAAAAATACTAAAATCTGTGTGGAACTACAAAAGAACCCAAATAGCCAAAGCAATCTTGAGAAAAGTACAATGCTAGAGGTATTACAATCCCAGATTTCAAGATATACTACAAAGCTACAGTAATAAAAACAGTAATGTTATTGGCACAAAAGCTGGCATATAGATCAATGGAACATAATAGAGAACCCAGAAATAAACCCACACTTACATGGTCAATTAATCTAAGACAAAGGTGGCTAGAATATACAATGAGGGAAAGACAATCTCTTTAATAAATGGTGCTGAGAAAACTGGACAGCTACATGCAAAAGAATGAAACTGGACCACTTTCTTACACTACACACAAAAACTCAAAATGGATAAAGACCTAAATGTGAGACATGCAACCATAAAACCAGCAGAAAACACAGGCAGTAATCTTTTTGACATCAACCTTAGCAATATTTTCTAGATAGGTCTTTTCAGCCAAGGTAAATAAAAGTTAAAATAAACCATGGGGACTGCATTAAAATAAAAATTAAAAAAAAAATTTTTTTGCACAGTGAAGGAAACCATGAAGAAAAAGAAAAGGAACCTACTGAATGGGAGAGAATATCTGCAAATTCTATATATGATAATATTCAAGATATATAAAGAACATATGCAACTCAACACCAAAAAGCCAAATAATCCCAATAAAAAATGGGCAGAGGACCTGAATAGACATTTTTCCCAAAGAAAATAAACCAATGGCCAACAGACACAGGAAAAGATGCTCAATATCACTAATAATCATGGAAATGCAAGTTAAAAACACAATAAATATCATCTTACATCTGTCAGAATGGCTAGTATCAAAAAGATAATAGTAATCTCACTCCTGGATATATATCCCAAAAAATTGAAATCAGTATCTTTTTTTTTTTTTTAAAGATTTTATTTATTTATTCGACAGAGATAGAGACAGCCAGCGAGAGAGGGAACACAAGCAGGGGGAGTGGGAGAGGAAGAAGCAGGCTCATAGAGGAGGAGCCTGATGTGGGGCTCGATCCCAGAACGCCAGGATCACGCCCTGAGCCGAAGGCAGACGCTTAACCGCTGTGCCACCCAGGCGCCCCTGAAATCAGTATCTTGAAGAGATATCTGCACCCCCATGTTCATTGCAGCACTACAATAGCCAAGACTTGGAAACAGTCTTGTGCCTTAAGTGCCCTTCAACAGATGAATATGTAAATATATATCATATATATAATAGAGTATTACTCAGCTATGAAAAGAAGGAAATCCTGCCATTTATGACTTTGTGACAACATGGATGGACCTTGAAGGCATTATGCTAAGTGAGGTAAATCAGACAGAGGACAAATATTTTATGATATCACTTATATGTGGAATCCAGAAAAAAAACTGAAGCTGTTTTTCTTTTAACTTTATACAGGTTATGTATATATTTGGAACAACATTTTGAAAGTATAGAAGGTGCACTATGTAAAGGAAGTCTCCTTCCACCCCTGGTCCCTAATTGTCCAGTTTCCAACACAGGAAGCAACCACAGTTACCATTTTCTCTACGATCCAGTTCTTTCTTTTGTTGTTGGTTTTTAATTGAAGCATCGTTGACATATAATGTTACATTAGTTTCAGGTGTACAACACAGGGATTCAACAAATTTATACATTATGCTTTATCTACCATAAGTATAGCTAACATCTGTCAGTATACAATGCAATTATAATACCACTGACCATAGGGATGCCTGAAGTGTCAGACTTCAGCTCAGGTCATGATGTTGGGGTCCTGGGATCAAGTCCTGTGCCAAGCCCTATATTGGGCTCTGCACTCAGTGGGGACTCTGCTTGTCCCTCTCCCTCTGCTCCTTCCCTTGTTCATGCTCTTTCTCTCTCTCTCACAAATAAAATCTTTTAAAAAACCAAAGTAATACCACTGACTATATTCCGTATGCTCTAATTTTTATCCTTATGACTTATTTATTCCATAACTGGAAGTCCATATCTCCTACTTCTCTTCACCACTTTTTGCCCATCTCCCTACTCCTCTCCCCTCTAGAAATCACCAGTTTGTTCTCTATATTTATAGGTCTCTTTCTGCCTTTTGATTTGTTTGCTCTTTTGTTTGCTTTTTAGATTCCAAATATAAATGGAATTATATGGTATTTGTGTTTCTCTGATGTCTTATTTCACTTAGCATGATATCCTCTAGATCCATCCATGTTGTCACAAATGGTAAAGTCTCATTTTTTATGGCTGAGTAATATTCCATTGTACACATATGCCACAACTTCTTTATTTATTTACCTATCAATGATAGTTGGGTTACTTTCATATTTTGGCTGTTGTAAATAATGTTGCAATAAATATAGGGATGCGTTTATTTTTTCTACTTGGTGTTTTCATTTTCTTTGGGTAAATACCCAGTAGGTAAAACACTGGATCATATGTATTTCCATTTTTAATTTCTTGAGAAACCTTCATACTGTTTTCCACAGTAGTTGCACTGATTACATTCCCACTAACAGTGCACAAGTGTTCCCTTTTTCTCTATATCCTTACCAACATTTGTTATCTCATATTTTTTATAAAAGCCATCCTAACAGGATTATTAAAAAACTGAACTCATAGACATAGAGAGAATGGTGGTTTACCAGAGGCTGGGGTTGGGGGAATTGGGAAAGTGTTGTCTAAGGCTAAAATCTTACAACCAGGAGATGAATAAGTTTTGGAGTTTTTATGCACACCAAGTGGGTATAGTCAACAATACTGTACTATAAACTTTAAAGTTGCTAAGAGACTAATTCTTAACTGTTCTTAACAAAAAAGAAATGATACATGTGTGACATGTAAAGGTGTTAGCTAATGCTACTATAGTAATAATATCACAACATATAAATGTATGAAACCAATCATTGTATACCTTAAATTTATATACTGTTATATGTCAATTATATTTCAATTAAAAAAAGAAAAAAGGAAAAAAAAAGACAAAACCTCCTCATGGGCAAGGCCCTACCAAGAGAGTGCATGTTGGCTACTTGCTGTCTTAAGAGGTGGTTACAGATTTAAGCAGAGAACACTAAGAAAACAGGGCACTCAGAAATCTCTATCCAAACACCAACCTTTTGAGGATAACTTAACCCAAGAGAAGAAATAACAGCTTCCCTTTAGACTTAGCAAGTGCCAGCTGACACAGTCTCAGTGAGAACTTGCCTTGAGCTATGTAATAACTATGTGTAAAGAGAAAAACTAAACCCTGAGGCAATTCCATTGGACTTGGTATAGTTCCTTCAGAAGTTTGACAATGACAGATGCATCATAGAAGATCCGCACACTAGAAAGAAAGCCTCAGCAGTAACTGATGAGGCCATGAAAGAGATGGATCAGCTTGAAGAAGCCATCCCAAACTGTTGCCATATCTTTACAGTTTCATTGGACATAGTACAAAATAATCACCCAGAATATTTCCTTCCTTATGGAAGAGAAGAAGACTGAGGAAAAGGATTGATGAACCTAGACACAAGAGGAACAACTGCATGATCTGACCTATGATCAGAATAATTTATAATGCTAAAGCATAACACTATCTTAAAAGAGTCTTTGATGAAAAACAGCAAAGACTATGTCTGGTTTTGCTCATATTTCTATCCTTAGCATTTATCACCATGTTTGACACATAGTATTTATTCAATACACATTCAACTGAAGGACATAAGATAGGCCCATAAAAGAGGAAACACTCATAAGGGCAACATGAAGAATTTCTGTCATGTTGATTTAATAGGCCAGCATAAAGCAATGTGGTAAGGTCAGGGCAGAAACAAGGGACTACATGTAAACAAAATTTCTGTGTGAAGGTTACAAGTATGACCTTGCTGACATTGTCCCCTGCTCCAAATGTTCCTACGTGGTTTCCCAAATGTTGATGAAACATCTATTCAGCTGACTGAACTATAAGTGTGACTATTTCATGTTTTAGACGGTGCTGACACAGGACTTAGGACATAAACAACAATATTCCAGGACATAATACCCTGGGGAATTCTTGTAAGAGCATGATGACACAGGAGTTATACAAATGTAGATGCTAAAGGATTATTCAAAGTCTTAATAACATACAGTATAGTGTAGGAGTCAGACATGAAGATAAAGTATTACAATACAGTGGAATAGGGATAAGTATGTAATTAGTAGTTAAAAGGAATGAAACATTTTTCCCAGATGGCCTCAATTTGGGGAAGGATAGATATTTTATTGGTTAACGGAATCATTATCTTAGAAATTTATGATATAAAATCTTGAGATAAATTATCCATTCTCTGCTTGATAATTTGTGGTGAAAAAATATAAAACTGGACAATTATGGAGTGGTAAAATTATGTGAAAATCTGGACCTGGCAGCCACTCCCAGTAGGACTCATCAAATAAAAGATTTTATTTTATACACCTCTCTATTCTCTGCTTTTGTTTGACTTCTGGGATGTTGACAAAAGTGACTAAGAATTATTTGTAACAATATTTAAGATACCTTTGATGTTCTATGTGTGTGAAAATTTTGCTTATTATGATGGATTATGATCAGTACTTGAATTGTAGTTATGCTTCTTTTTCTTTGATAAAAATCTATGATCAGATTTATTACACAAATAATAAATTGTCAAATGGAAATTATGTAGCTTTAAAAACCTGGATAAGCATTAAGCACTGTTCTTGGTATATATTATCCTGCAAGGACTTTTTCGTCATCTCTGATTTCAATTGCTCAGATTAATAGATGGACATGATTTGTGGTCTCTTACGTTCTATGTTAACCCTTATAGAACAGCCTTCCCTCTGAGTTCCTTTATTCTGGATTGAGACTTGAAAACCTCTTCTTTTGGTAAGGAAATGTGGGCTCTTAAAGAGGATTCTTGAAGACCCTCAGGGTGCTTATAGTAAACAAGAAGGTATGTTGATACTTTTTGAAATCATACCCTAACTCTGGCATATAAACAAACTGCTAGTCTCCAGTAGAAACAATTTCCTTTTTAGTCTTTCTGTATCTCAACTGACAATGACTATGGACACTGTGCCTTAAAGAGTGACAATTATAGAGAATAATGAACTAAAACAACACTGAAATAATAACAGCATATCTATAAGTATCAAATGTAAAAAAAAAGTTTGCATAGTCACACAAACAAGTTTTAATTAAGTAAAGAAACCAAAAATTGGCATTTAAATATTAAGGTTTATAAAATATTTTCAACACATGAAATTGGGTAAGGTAATAAATAACATATTACATAGAATCTGATATATGCATGTTGCATATGAAAAAATAAAAAGGAAACAGGATCTCAAAAGTAAAATTATACTAAAGTAAGAAATAAAAAGGAAACTGGGGTGAAACTCCAAGTTAATCACAAACTCAGAGCTTTGAGTTTCCATCTTCCACTGTGTTACCTAAAATTGCCTTTGGAATAACCCCATATCTCACTAGAAACCATGTAGAACTATGCTCTCTGAAAGGAATAACATCATTCATTTATTTATTCAACACATGTTTCTGAAGAAATTTTTCTGTGCCAAACACTATTTCAAAGTTCTGAGAATATAGCAGTAGATAAAACAAAATTTTTGTCCTCAAGGAGCTCAATATATGGTTCATTTCATAACTCTTCACCAAATGAGTTCAAGGTCAATAGAAAAGAATGCCAGCCTTTATCTTGGAACAAGAAAAGCAATGGTTATGGAGCATCATATTATTAAAAAGGTACAATACTGTTCTTCCAAACTGAATATAGCTCAATACCAAGCTATTTTTGGAGACAATAAGAAACATAAGAAGGACAGAATATCTTGAAGGATGCCAACAAGGAAGGCTTCTGGGAGGAGATGGGACACTCGATGTATATCAAGGAATTATCAAGGGCTTTTTGTTTTGTTTTTTGCTTTTTGTTTTTCAGAATTATCAAGTTTTAAGGCTGTGATGTGCTTACTTGTCACTGGTCTTCAAAGAGTATTATTCCTGCTGTTAAGATTTTGCTCATTATCCTTTCTGCTTGAAACATTCCTCCTGTATTCAGCCTATTCAAATTCTACCCATCTTTTAAGGCCACCTCAAAGTCTTTCCTTCCTTCAACAAATCAATAATAAAATCCTTAAAACAAGAAAAAAAGGGGGGGCACAATGTTTGCCAGGTTTTCTAGGATACTTCTGGAGTGGCCAGAGGCAAGTCAGAGAAAAAGCTTCCATGATGAGGAGAGGTGGTTCAATTAGATTATTAAGTAATTAGATCTAATTGGAACAAGCTGAGTCTTTTTTAAGGGTCCACAAAACCTGTAAATGGAAAGCTATTATGACGTATGCTAGAGAATAAGATCATAAAAAGTAATTATAATATGTATATGTTGTCAATAAATTATGCAACAATTTTGTAAAGAGAAAAAAGGAAATGTTATATGTTGACAAAGAAATAGCTTACATCTTGATTAATATTCAAATCATCTATCATAAACTGTTATTAAAAGCCTCCAGACATAAATGTAGATTTTAATCTGTTGACATAAAGACTCTTCATTTTCCACCGTGCTAATATTCCTTAGAATTCTTCCATGCATCAACAGCAGAGGTGGCAAAGTGATGTCATCTGAGTCAAGTTTAGCTTTCAAACATGTTTTGATTGGCTTACACAGTGTTTTTTTTTTATTGTAAAATATTTCAAGCATAAAGATAGAGAAGAAATATAGCAAAAATCCATGTACTAATCATAATATTATGCCATATAATCATCAGATCATTTTATAAAGAAATTAAACACTATAAATTGACTCACTCTGTGTACCCATCCCTCCCTCTTCAGAAATAACCACTATTATGAGTACAATGTTTACCATTCCCATGTGTGTGCATGTGCACTGACACACACACACACAGACACACACATATTCATAAATATTAAATTGTGTTTTGGGACTTTAAATTTTATCCAAATGTTAATAAAATGTATGAATCCTTCTACTGTGTGTATTCAAATTAAGTTTCTGATGTTTATTCATGTTGATATATCCAACTTTAGTTCAAAGGTCACAAAATTATCATCCTTGGTCCAAAACCAACATGTTGCCTGTTTTTATAAATAAAGTTTTATTAGAACACAGCCACTGAGGGGCGCCTGGGTGGCACAGCGGTTAAGCGTCTGCCTTCGGCTCAGGGCGTGATCCCAGTGTTATGGGATCGAGCCCCACATCAGGCTTCTCCGCTATGAGCCTGCTTCTTCCTCTCCCACTCCCCCTGCTTGTGTTCCCTCTCTCGCTGGCTGTCTCTCTCTCTGTCGAATGAATAAATAAAATCTTTTTTTTTTTAAAAAAAGAACACAGCCACTGAAACACTGTCATTAGATAACATATTGTCTATGCTCCTTTCTCACAACGCAGCAGAGTTGAGATAGATAATGTGGCTCTCAGCACCTCAACTATTAACTATCTAGCCCTTTACAGAAAGAATTTACCAACTCTTGTAATTGTTGTATAGCATTTCATTGTGTGAATTTATAGCATACTAATAGACATTTTTATTTCTTCAAGTTTTTCACTATTTAAAGCCTCGCTTGTGTGAATTTTTCTTTTCCAGCCTACCTGTGTTGTTGTCTCCTCAGTGCTATAAGTGGAGATCAAATGGACACTGAAATTAACCTTCTGAAACACACTGAGCCAAAAACTGCCATGCCAAGCCAAAGGCCTTATTTGAGAAAGGCTTTCCAACAGCTGAGAGTTCAAATGGTACCAAGCAGGGTATGAAGTGGAAAATAAAAATAAAATGGAACAAGCTGAAACTGCAAGGTATTTTTGAGTCCATGATGAATTTGAAGCAAAAAGAAAGTTTAACATGATTTGGGTTACATAAGATAGATATTTCAAAGTAGTTGTAAAGAACACATTTTTATTAAGAAGTAATCACTGTAACTGTTAAGAACTCATATGCCAATGACAATAAAAATCACGAAGGGCTATATGATATCATCAGGGAATGTGTCCAAATATCCAGGACTGACATCCACTGTACAGAGTAAGCACAACGCCTAGGGCCCATGATACTTTCAGAGGCTGAAGAAATAATTTATTTTTTTAAATCAAAAGAAAATATTAATTCACTCTTTATAATAGTTGCCTTTATAACCAGTGATAAAATAGAACTTTTAGGGGCGTGTAGGTGGCTCAGCTGGTTAAGCACCTGCTTTTGGCTCAGGTGATAATCCCAGGGTTCTGGGATTGAGCCCCACGTTGTAGTCTGGCTTCCCAATCAGCGGGGAGTCTGCTTTTCCCTCTCCCTCTACCCTGCCCCCTGCTCGTGGTTTCTCTTTCAAGTAAATAAATAAAATCTTTTAAAAAATAGAACTTTTAATATTTTTATGGAAGAGAGGCCCATGAAAGCAAAAGTGCCTAGGGCCCATGAAAACCATAACGTGGTCCTGTAGATAACTTTAAAGAATTCCCAAATTCAGGAATATTATTATGAAAAATAACAAAGCAACAGCTGAGATTTGGATGTTAAGACTCTTCTAGACTCACTCCACTAAATAATTCCTTGCTTCTGTGGCTTCAGCCTTGAAACCCATACCACAGAAATAATTAACTGAACCAAATAAAAAATCACCACATATGCTGACCATTTCAAATTCCTTGGAAAGAATCAAAATAATTATTATATCCTTGCTGTAATTACATTATTACATCATCTAATGAATGTGGGAGAAACCAGTTTATAATAAGTTATACCAAAGTTTTAGACAACATTCATTAAAATAACCTCCAGGCATATTGTTCATGACAAGTTAAGAAGTCACTGACCTTAAAGCTCAAAATTTACTAACAGTATGGTATTTTTAATAACCACTGTATTATTACATGCAATCTGTTCCCTTCAGTTGTGATAGATAAGCAGAAATGTATACAAGAATACATCAGTAAAAAAGACACAAATGGCTAACAAGCACATGAAAAAAATGTACAAATCATTAATCATTAGAGAAATGAAAATTAAAACCACAATGAGATGTCATTTCAGAAACAAAGTGATGACTATAATAAAAAAAAAGCAGAAAATTACAAATGTTGGCAAGGATGTAGAAAAACTGGAACCCTTGCACATTGTTAGTGGGAACGTAAAATGGTTCAGCTGCTGCAGGAAACAGTCCAGCCTTCCTCAAAAAGTTACAGAATTACCGTGCGATCAAGAAATTCTACTCCTAGTTATATAACCAAAGAATTGGAAACAGGTACTTATGTACATGAACATGCATGTTTATAGCAGCATTATCAACAATAGCTAAAAGGTAAAAATATCCTAAATATCCATGAACAGAATATTATTTAGCCATAAAAACATGAAAAATTCACATATGCTACAACATGGATGAAACTCAAAAACATTATGCCAAGAAGCCAGACAAAAGATTATGTATCATAAAATTCCATCTATATAGAATATCTGAATAGGGAATTTCTAGAATAAGCAAATCCACATAGACAAAAATCACATTTGTATGTCCCAGGGGCAGGGGGGGGGGGAAATGGGGAACTAGTACTTATTGGGAATTGGGTTTCCTTTTAGAGCATTGAAGATGTTTTGGAACCAGATAAAGGCAGTGGTTACACAACACTGAAAAGTCACTAAATGCCACAAAACTGTTTACTTTAAACTGGTTAATTTTACATAAATAATTTAAAAAATGAATGCATTATGTCACTTTGAAGTGTTTAAGTCATTCTCTACATTTATCTTGAAGAGGGGGTACACAATGTAGGGTAGAGTGGGCAACAGTAGAGCAAAGTAACAATAAATTACAGCATAAATCTAACCTATCACTATTTTAGTAGTAAAGCACAACAGCAAAGACATACTCAGTAGTGATGAAGAAGATAGTATCAGCTGAATGTATAGCAGGGAGATTTATAGAAAAGGATAAAGAAAATACAAAAGACTATCTGAGAACTTGCATTGGCATTTCTTTACTTAAGACTAAAGGAGATGAAAAGTCAATAGATTGACGATTGCCCTTGGACTTGCCTGGGATTGATTTACAAAAATGGATTAGCAATGATAATTAAGTCATAGTTAAGTAAAATGATTCTAAAACTATGAAGGAATGGCTTCAAAATAGAGCTTTTTAAGGGTATTTTATCTAAACCACCCTTTGAAGGTGAAACAACAAGTTGAGGAAAATGAACCGAGAAAAGTCTGTATAGAAGAATGGCTATATATTTGTGAATAAATTTTTTTGATAAGAAATCACTTCAAAATTAGAATTCTATCATTATTCTCACACATCCTATTTAAGACTTCACACTGGTAGAACTTATAAAGTAAAAATTATATATATATATATATATATATATATATATATATATATATATGGTGTAACAGAGGAATTGAAAATACATGAATTCTATCTCAATAAGAAAATGGATTACAAGACAGAAATATAAGACCACTATACCACCTGAATGAAAGAATGGTGGCAAGTAGCCTACAGTGTAGCTGTGGCTTCTGGATTCAAGCACCTGGTTTGAAGGCAGGGGTTAGCAAACTTTTTCAATAAAGAACCAGATAGGAATTACTTTAGATTTTGCCAGCCTATATAATTTCTATTGCAACAATTCAAATCTGCCATTGCAGGCAAAAGCAGCTATAGACAATAACTGAAATAACTGGTGAAGCTTTACTTCAATAACATTTTATTTACAAGAACAGGCAGTAGACCATAGTTGGTCAAAGTGCCCAAAAGGATAGCTAGCTATAAAATGTCTTTCCTGTCTCTTAATAGGCATGAGTCTACTAAGGCTGAAAGATTCATGTTGAAACCCATTCTCTATCAAACTGTGATGAAAATAAAATGATGCTTAGTAAAAAGAGACCCTAAAATCTATAGGCAGTAACATTCACATCTGTTATGATATTATGCAGTTTTTAGAACACCACAATGGGGAAAGCCATTATAATAGTAACAGGTCTTCTGAGTGAGGTAAACCCAGCATCACCCTATTCTGCACAGGAACAGGTGCATTACTTCACTTGCAGCCATGAAGGAAACTGCATAATTGGGACATCTGGGGGCAGTTAAGAACAAAGATAAGGGATGGGTTGCTTAATACAGGGGCATGGATTTGCAAGATTGGGAGAAGGTACAGTCCAAGCTTTTCCCCCAGGACAGAGGGAAAGGACTGAGGAACACACACCCATAGAAAAACTTTAAGAAGCTCCTAGAATCTCTAGCAGGCTGACTGGTGGTCTTTTCCAGTCCAAACCAATCCAAAAAGACTAGGAAGGCAGCTGTTTCCTAAAATGTGCAGAAACTAAACCAACGCCACAAGGAACATTAAGAATGAGGAGATATGCTCCAACTAAAGGAAGTATTGGTAAGTTACCCTAAAAAAAATGGAGAGCTATGCATTGCCTGACCAAAAAAAAAAAAATTGAAAATAATCATCTTAAAGAAGCTCAGTGAGTTATAAGAAAACAAACATATCCCATTCCCCCACCCCCTCCCCTCTGTAGCCCTCAGTTTGTTTCTCATAGTCCATAGTCTCTCATGTTTCATTCCCCCTTCTGATTACCCCCCCTTTCTTTATCCCTTTCTTCCCCTACTGATCATTCTAGTTCTTATGTTCCATAGATGAGAGAAATCATATGATAGACCGGTGATGGGTAGTAAGGAGGGCACGTATTGCATGGTGCACTGGGTGTTGTACACAACTAATGAATCATCGAGCCTTGCATCGAAAACCAGGGATGTACTGTATGGTGACTAACATAATACAATAAAAAATCATTATTAAAATAAAAAAAAAGAAAACAAACATAGACAATTAAATGAAATCAAGAAAAATGAGAAGTTCAGCAGAGAAGCCATAGAAAAAGAACCAAACAGAAATTCTGGAGCTAAGAAAACAGTAAGTGAAATAAAAACTTCAATAGAGAGCCTCAAAAGCAAACCAGATCAAGAAAGAAGAAAGAAGCAGTGACCTTGAAAACAAGTCATTTGAAATTATCCAGTGAGAGGAGCAAAAAGAAAAAAAATAATAAAGCAGGCCTAAAGGACTTACAGCACTCCCATCAAGCGAACCAATATACGCAATATGTCCCAAAAGTAGGAGACAGAAAAGAACAGAAAATCTATTTAAAGAAATAATGTCCAAAGAAGTCCCAAATACAGGGAGGAAAACAGACATCCAAATTCATGGGGTACAAAATTCCCACCAAAAAATAAACACAAGGCCAAAATGAAATTCATTAAAATCAAATTGGTAAATGTTAAAGAAAGATACTTTTGGAAGCAGGAGGAGAAAAATTGTCATGTACAAATTAGTCCTCGTAAGACTATGGGCAGATTTCTTAGCAGAAACATTGTGGGCCAAAAAGGGAGTAGGATGATATATTCAAAGTGCTAAAAAAACTGTAAAGAAGAATATTATAATCCATAAAACTGTCCAAAAAGAAAAAGAGGTAGACTGTCCTAACAAAGAAAAGCTGAGGCAGATCACCACATGTAGAGGAATGTTCCAAAAAGTACTAAAAAAACTAAGAGGCAGCCCACGAAATGGGAGAAGATATTTGCAAATGACACTACAGATAAAAGACTGGTATCCAAGATCTACAAAGAACTTCTCAAACTCAATACACGAGAAACAAATAAACAAATCATAAAATGGGCAGAAGATATGAACAGACACTTTTCCAATGAAGACAAACAAATGGCTAACAGACACATGAAAAAATGTTCAAAATCATTAGCCATCAGGGAAATTCAAATCAAAACCACATTGAGATACCACATTATGCCAGTTAGAATGGCAAAAATGGACAAGGCAAGAAACAACAAATGTTGGAGAGGATGTGGAGAAAGGGGATCCCTCCTACATTGTTGGTGGGAATGCAAGTTGGTACAGCCACTCTGGAAAACAGTGTGGAGGTCCCTTAAAAAGTTAAGAATTGAGCTACCCTATGATCCAGCCATTGCACTACTGGGTATTTACCCCAAAGATACAGACGTAGTGAAGAGAAGGGCCATATGCACCCCAATGTTCATAGCAGCATTGTCCACAATAGCTAAATCGTGGAAGGAGCCAAGATGCCCTTCAACAGATGACTGGGTTAAGAAGCTGTGGTTCATATATACAATGGAATATTACTCAGCTATCAAAAAGAATGATTTCTCAACATTTGCAGCAACATGGACTGGACTGGAGGAGATAATGCTAAGTGAAATAAGTCAAGTAGAGAAAGACAATTATCATATGGTTTCACTCATTTATGGAACATAAGAACTAGGAAGATCGGTAGGGGAAGAAAGGGATAAAGAAAGGGGGAGTAATCAGAAGGGGGAATGAACCATGAGAGACTATGGACTCTGAGAAACAAACTGAGGGCTTCAGAGGGGAGGGGGTTGGGGGAATGGGATAGGCTGGTGATGGGTAGAAAGGAGGGCACGTATTGCATGTTGCACTGGGTGTTATAGGCAACTAATGAATCATCGAACTTTACATCAAAAACCAGGAATGTACTGTACGGTGACTAACATAATATAATAAAAAATATTATTATAAAAAAAGATTTATTTAATGATTTGAGAGAGAGAGAAAATACAACCAGGAGGAGGGGCAGAGGGAGAGACTCTCAAGCAGACATACCACTGAGCATGGAGCCTGAGACAGGGCTTGATCTCACCATACTGAGATCATGACCTGAGCTTGAATCAAGAGTTGGATACTTAACTGACTGAGCCAACCAGGAAACCCTATTTATTTTTTTTTAAGTTTTAACTTAATTTTATTTTACTTTCTTTTACTTCCAATATGACAAGATGGAGGGATTCACCCCAAAAGAAAGAACAGGAAGAATGATGGCCATAGATTTAATCAATACAGATATATGTAAGATGTCTGAACTACAATTTAAAATAACAATTATAAGGATGCTACCTGGGCTTGAAAAAAGCATAGAAGACATTAGAGAATTCCTTACTGCAGAGATAAAGGAATTAAATCTAGTCAGGCTGAAATTAAAAAGGCTATAACCTAGATGCAAACCTGAATGGATGTCAGAACAATGAGGATAGACAAAGCAGAGGAATGAATCAGTGATATAAAAGATAAAATTGTGAACAAAGATGAAGCTGAAAAGAAGAAACAAAGGTAATGTATCACAAAGGCAGACTTAGGGAACTTAGCAACCTATTAAAATGGAATAACATTCCATTGCATTCTGGAGTTCCAGAAGATGAAGAGAGACATAAAGGGACAGAAGGTCTATTCGAGCAAATTATAGCTGAAAACTTCACTAATCTGGGGAAAGAAAAAGACATCAAAATCCAAGAAGCACAAAAAATCCCCATTAAATTTAAAAAAAAGGTGAGCCATTGCCAAGGCATATCATAGTCAAATTCTCAAAATGCACAGATAAGGAAAGAATCCTGAAAGCAACAAGGGGAAAAAGGTCCTTAAGCTACAAGAGAAGACAAATCCTGTTTGCAGCAGATCTCTCCACAGAAACTTGGCAGGCCAGAAAAGAATGGCAGGATACATTCAGTGTGTTGATTGGGAAAAATATTCAGCCAAGAAGACTTCATCATCATGACAGCAAGGCTGTCATTCAGAATAGGAGAGATAAAAAAGAGTTTCCTAGACAAACAAAAACTAAAGGAATTTGTGGCCACTAAACTGGCCACTAAACCAGTCCTGCAAGAAATATTAAGGGCGATTCTTTAACTGAGGAAAAAAAACCAAAAGCAACAAAGATGATAAAGGAACAGAGAATATCACCAGAAACACAACTTTACAGTTAACACAATGGCACTAAATTCATAGCTTACAATAATCACTCTGAATGTAAATGGACTAAATGCTCTAATCAAAAGAAATAGGGGTTCAGAATGGATAAAAAAAATGAAAAAGATCCATCTATAAGCTGCCTACAAGAGACACATTTAATTTTTTTATAATTTTTATTTTGTTGTATTAGTCACCATACAGTACATCCCCAGTTTTTGATGCAATGTTCCATGATTCATTATTTGTGTATAACACCCAGTGCACCATGCAATATGTGCCCTCCTTAATACCCATCACCGGCCTATCCCAATCCCCACGCCCCTCCCCTCTGAAGCCCTCAGTTTGTTTCCCAGAGTCCAAAGAAGAGACACATTTTAGACCTAAAGACACCTGCAGATTGAAAGTGAGGAGATGGAAAACCATTTATCATGCTAACAGATGTGAAATGAAAGCCAGAGTAGCCATATTTATATAACACAAACTAGATTTTAGAACAAAGACTGTAACAACAGATAAATAAGGGCATTATATCATAATTAAGGGATATATCCATCCAGAAGATGTAAAAAATGTATATATTTATGCCTCCAACAAGGGAGCACACAAATATTTAATCAATTAATATCAAACATAAAGAAATTCATTGATAATAATACAATAATAGCAGGGGACTTGAACTTACAACACTTACAACAATGGGCATATTATCTAAGCTGAAAATCAACAAGGAAACAATGGCATTGAATGACACCCTGATCCAGATGGGCTTAACAGACATGTTCAGAATATTTCATCCCAAAGCAGCAGAATACACATTCTTCTCAAGTGCACATGGGACATTCTCCAGAATAAATCACATACTAGGTCACAAATCAGGCTTCAACAAGCACAAAAAGAATGAGATTATACCATGCATATTTTCAGGCCACAACGCCATGAAACCTGAAGTCAACCAAAAGAAAAAATACGAAAAGACTACAAATACATGAAGGTTAAAGAACATTGTACTAAAGAATCAATGGGTTAATCATGAAATTAAAAATGAAATAAAAAGTACATGGAAGCAAATGAAAATGAAAACATGACAGTCCAAAATCTTTGTGATGCAGCAAAGGCAGTCCTAAGAGGGAAGTATATTATAAAACAGGTCTACCTCAAGAGGCAAGTGAAGTCTCAAAATACACAACCTAACCTTACATGTACAGGACCTAGAAAAGGAACAGCAAATAAAATTGCCTAAAGCCAGCAGAAAAAGGGAAGTAGTAAACATCAGAGCAGAAATAAACATTATAGAAACAAACAAGCAAATAAATAAAAACCCCCATTACAATAGATCAGCGAAACTTAGAGCTGGTTCTTTGAAAGAATTAACAAGACAGATAAACCCACAGCCAGATTTATCAAAAACAAAAGAGAAAGGACCCAAATAAAATCATGAAAGACAGAGGGGAGATCACAACCCAAACCAGAAATACAAACAATTATAAGAGTATATTATGAAAAATTATATGCTAACAAACTGGGCAATCTGGAAGAAATGGACAAATTCCTACAAACATACAACCTACCAAAACTGAAACAGGAAGAAATAGAAAACTTTTACAGACCCATAACCAAAAAAGAAATTGAATCATTAATCAAAAATCTCCCCCCCCCAAAGGAAAGTCCAGAGCCACATACCTTCCCAGGGAAAGTCTACCAGACACTTAATGAAGAGTTAACATCTATTCTTCTCAAACTGTTACAAAAAACAGAAATAGAAGGAAAACTTCCAAACTCATCTACAAGGCCATCATTACCTTGATTTCAAAAATGGACAAAGACCCAACTATAATGAACTACGGGCCAATATCCCTGATTAACATGGATGTAAAAAGTTCTCAATGAGACACTAGCAAATCGAATCCAACAGTACATTAAAAGAATTGTTCACCATGATCAAGTGGGATTTATTCCTGAGCTGCAAGGTTGGTTCAATATTCACAAATCAATCCAACATGTTACATCACATTAATAAAAGAAAGGGTAAGAACCATTTGAACCTTTCAATAGATGCAGAAAAAGCATTTGACAAATTATAGCATCTATTATTGACAAAAAACCTTCAACAATGTAGGGATAGACGGAACATACCTCAACATCATAAAAGCCATCTACAAAAAACCCATAGCTAATACCATCCTCAATGGGGAAAAAGTGAGAGCCTTTCCCCTATAGTCAGGAATAAGACAAGGATGTCCACTCTTACCATTTCTACTTAACATAGTACTGGAAGTCTCAGCCTCAGGATTCAGATGACAAAAGGAAATAAAAGGCATCAAAATCAGCAAAAACATTCACTATCTGCACATCACACAATACTCTATATAGAAGACTTGAAAAACTCCACAAAAAATTGCTAGAATTGATACATGAATTCAGTGAAGATACAGGATACAAAACAAATGTATAGAAATTTGTTGCATTTCTATACACCAATAATGAAGCAGCTGAAAGAGAAATCAAGGAATTAATCACATTTACAGCTGTACCAAAAACCATAAGATATCTATGAATAAATCTAACCTAAGAGGTAAAAGATCTGTACTCTGAAAACTATAAAATACTGATGAAAGAAATTGAAGATGAAACAAAAACAGGGAAAAACATCACATGCTCATGGACTGGAAGAACAAATATTGTGAAAATCTATACTACCCAAAGTAATCTATACATTTAATGCAATCCTTATCAAAATAACGGCTTTATTTACAGAGCTAGAATAAACCATCCTAAAATTTGTATGGGGGTCGGAGTTAAGATGGCGGAGGAGTAGGAGACACCTTTTTCAGCCGGTCCCCCGAGTCGAGCTGGATAGGTACCAGACCAGCCTAAACAACCATGGAACCAGCCTGAGACGCGGGAAGATACATCTGGATCTCTACAAATGAACATCTCCAGTGCTGAGTATTGAGGTACGAAGCGGGGAGCCGTGAAACCGCGCACAGATATCGGAAGATAAAAGGAAGGGGGACGGAGCCAGCACGTTCGGGCACTGGGAAGCTGTAGCTACCTGCACGGGGGAGCGGGCGGGCTCGCGGATGGCACCCGCAAAACAGCAGACTGAGACCGGGAGCTCGGGGAGCGCGCGCGGGGCGGTTGGCGGCTGGCGGCATTAGAAACACAAAGGACAGAGATGCACCACACTGGCCCTGGAAGTGAGAGCTGGGACGCCGAGTGTGGGGCGCACATCCCGGGACGCTGCAGGGATGAGCAACACCAACAGTAACAGAGTTAAAGTGGCCAGAACATCAGTGGAGAACGGGCCGCAATCCCTCTGTTCTGTGACAGAGGCTGAAATTCGGCCTCTGCTGCTCTGACTCTCAGAAGAGGCATAGCAGACCGCCAGGGAAAGCCGCCAGAGAACAAAAGCCTGGAAACACCGGCTCACAGCATTCCCATCACCACCCCCCCTCACAGGGGACACAGAAACGCTAGCCAAACAGGGTGGCCTGAGTATCCCCGCAGCAGGACCCTCCCCCAGAACACAGAAGGCAGGCTGAAAAATCAAGAAGCCCACAACCGGGGCGCCTGGGTGGCGCAGTCATTGAGCGCCTGTCTCCGGCTTAGGGCGTGATCCTGGCGTTCCGGAAAGGAGTCCCTCATCGGGCTCCTCCGCTGGGAGCCTGCTTCTTCCTCTCCCACTCCCCTGCTTCTGTTCCCGTTCTTGCTGTCTGTCTCTCTCTCTCAGATAAATAAATAAATAAAATCTTTAAAGAAGAAGCCCACATCCCTAAGATCCCTATAAAACAAGGGGCACGGCCTGGGACCCAGTCAATAATTTGGGCTCTGGACTACCCCGCAACCTCTCCTCATCAGAATGACAAGAAGGAGAAGCCCCCCCCCCCCCCAGCAAAGAAAAGACAGTGAGTCTGTGGCCTGTGCCACAGAAATAATGGATATGGATGTAACGAAATTATCAGAAATGGAATTCAGGGTAATGATGGTCAAAATGATGAGTAGATTTGAAAAAAGTATTAACGAAAAGGTTACTGAGAATATAGAATCCCTAAGGACAGAAATGAGAGCGAATCTGACAGAAATTAAAAATTCTATGAGCCAAATGCAGGCAAAACTAGAGGCTCTGACGGCCAGGGTCACCGAAGCAGAGGAACGTATTAGTGAATTGGAGGATGGGTTAATAGAGGAAAAAACGAAAAGAGAGAAAAAACGAAAATCCACACCCACGAATGTAGAGGAACGTATTAGTGAATTGGAGGATGGGTTAATAGAGGAATAAATGAAAATAGAGAAAAAACGAAAATCCACACCCACGAATGTAGGTTGCAGGAGATTACTGACTCAATGAAATGATCCAATGTCAGAATCATCGGCATCCCCGAGGGGGGTGGAGAAAAACGGAGGTCTAGAAGAATATTTGAACAAATTGTAGCTGAAAACTTCCCTAATCTAGCGAGGGAAACAAACATTCGTGTCCAAGAGGCAGAGAGGACCCCGCCCAAGCTCAACCACGACAAACCTACGCCACGTCACGTCATAGTGCATTTGCAAATATTAGATCCAAGGATACAGTACTGAAAGCAGCCAGGGCAAAGAAATTTCTCACGTACCAAGGCAAAGGCATCAGAATTACGTCAGACCTGTCTATACAGACCTGGAATGAGAGAAAGGGGGAAGCATATTTAAAGCTCTTTCAGAGAAAAACATGCAGCCAAGGGTCCTTTATCCAGCAAGGCTGTCATTCAGAATTGATGGAGAAATAAAGACCTTCCAGAATCGCCAGTCATTGACCAATTTCGTAACCACGAAACCAGCCCTACAGGAGATATTACGGGGGGTTCTATAAAAGTAAAAAGGCCCCAAGAGTGATACAGAACAGAAAGTCACAACCGATACAAACAAAGACTTTACTGGCAACATGGCATCATTAAAATTCTATCTCTCAGTTCTTAGTGTCAATGTAAATGGTTTAAACGCTCCCATAAAGCCACAGGGTTGCAGATTGGATAAAAAGAAATGACCCATCCATTTGCTGTCTACAAGAGACTCATTTTGAACCCAAAGATGCATTCAGACTGAGTGTAAGGGGATGGAGTACCATCTTTCACAAAAATGGACCTCAAAAGAAAGCTGGGGTGGCAATTCTCATATCAGATAGATTGGATTTTAAATTAGAGACTATAGTTAGAGACAGAAAAGGGTACTATATTATTCTTAAAGGATGTATCCAACAAGTGGATAGGACAATTATAAATATATATGCCCCCACCAGGGGAGCAGCAAGATACACAAGCCAACTCTTAACCACAAAAAAGAGACATATAGATAAAAATACATTAATAGTAGGGGACCTCAATACCCCACTATCAGAAATAGACAGAACACCCTTGCAAAAACTAAGCAAAGAATCAAAGGCTTTGAATGCCATACTCAACGAGTTGGACCTCATAGATATATATAGAACACTACACCCCAGAACAAAAGAATACCCATTCTATTCTAATGCCCATGGAACATTCTCAAGAATAGACCATGTTATGGACACAAAACAGGTCTCAACCGATACCAAAAGATTGAAATTATCCCCTGCATATTCTCAGACCACAATTTGAAATTCGAACTCAATCACAAGGAAAAATTTGGAAGAAACTCAAACACTTGGAGACTAAGAACCATCCTGCTCAGGAATGACTCGATAAACCAGGAAATCAAAAATCAACTTAAACAATTTATGGAGACCAACGAGAATGAAAACACAATGGTCCAAAACCTATGGGATACTGCAAAGGCAGTCCTAAGGGGGAAATACATAGCCATCCAAGCCTCACTCAAAAGAATAGAAAAATCTAAAATGCAGTTTTTATATTTTCACCTCAAGAAGCTGGAACAGCAACAGAGGGACAGGCGTAATCCATTCACGAGGAAGCAGTTGACCAAGATGAGAGCAAAAAACAATGAATTAGAAACAAGAAGCAAGTAGAGCAAATCAACAGGACTAGAAGCTAGTTCTTTGAGAGAATCAATAAAATTGACAGACCACTGGCAAGACTTATCCAAAAGAAAAGAGAAAGGACTCAAATTATTAAAATTATGAATGAAAAAGGAGAGGTCATGACCAACACCAATGAAATTGGAAGGATTATTAGAAACTATTATCAACAGCTATATGCCAAAAAACTAAGCAATCTGGAAGAGATGGAGGCCTTCCTGGAAACCTATAAACTACCAAGACTGAAACAGGAAGAAATTGATTTCTTAAACAGGCCAATTAATTATGAAGAGATTGAGTCAGTGATAAACAACCTTCCAAATAACAAAACTCCAGGCCTGG
The DNA here is from genome assembly GCF_023065955.2 of Ursus arctos. Lineage (NCBI taxonomy): Eukaryota > Metazoa > Chordata > Mammalia > Carnivora > Ursidae > Ursus > Ursus arctos. Next base: position 54,171,028 of record NC_079873.1, read on the forward strand.
ATGGTTTTCCTGGGGAATTCCACCAAAGAATCAAAGAAGAAATAATATCTATTCTCCTAAAGCTATTTCAAAAAATAGAAACAGAAGGAAAGCTACCAAACTCATTCTATGAGGCCAATATTACCTTGATCCCCAAACCAGGCAAAGACCCCATCAAAAAGGAGAATTACAGATCGATTACCGTAATGAATATGGATGCCAAAATCCTCAACAAGATCCTTGCTAATAGAATCCAACAGTACATTAAAAGGATTATCCATCATGACCAAGTGGGATTCATACCTGGGATGCAAGCGTGGTTCAATATTCGCAAATCAATCAGCGTGATACATCATATCAACAAGAAAAGACTCAGGAACCATATGATCCTCTCAATTGTTGCAGAAAAAGCATTTGACAAAATACAGCATCCTTTCCTGATTAAAACCCTTCAGAGTTTAGGAATAGAGGGTACATTTCTCAATCTCATAAAAGCCATCTATGAAAAGCCTACTGCAAATATTATTCTCAATGGGGAAAAGCTGGAAGCCTTTCCCTTAAGATCAAGAACACGACAAGGATGCCCACTCTCGCCACTATTATTCAACATAGTACTAGAAGTCCTTGCAACAGCAATCAGACAACAAAAAGGGATAAAAGGTATCCAAATCGGCAGAGAAGAAGTCAAAATGTCTCTCTTTGCAGATGACATGATACTGTAAGTGGAAAACCCAAAAGAATCCACTCCCAAACTATTAGAAGTTATAGAGCAATTCAGTAATGTGGCGGGATACAAAATCAATACTCAGAAATCAGTTGCATTTCTATACACGAATAACGAGATTGAAGAAAGACAAATTAGGGAATTCATCTCATTTACAATAGCACCAAAAACCATACGTTACCTTGGAATTAACTTAACCAGAGACGTAAAGGACCTATGTTCTAGAAACTATAAATCACTCTTGAAGGACTTTGAGGAAGACATAAAAAGATGGAAATATATTCCATGCTCATGGATCAGAAGAATTAACATAGTTAAAATGTCCATGCTTCCCAGAGCAATCTACACTTTCAATGCTATCCCGATCAAAATACCGAGGACATTTTTCAAAGAACTGGAACAAATAGCCCTTAAATTTGTATGGAAACAGAAAAGGCCCTGAATCTCCAAGGAACTGTTGAAAAGGAAAAACAAAGCTGGGGGCATTACAATGCCGGATTTTGAGCTGTACTCCAAAGCTGTGATCACAAAGACAGCATGGTACTGGCACAAAAACAGACACATAGACCAATGGAACAGAATAGAGAACCCAGAAATGGACCCTCGGCTCTTTGAGCAACTAATATTTGATAAAGCAGGAAAAAACATCCGGTGGGAAAAAGACAGTCTCTTCAATAAATGGTGTTGGGAAAATTGGACAGCTACATGCAAAAGAATGAAACTTGACCACTCTCTCATAGCATACACAAAGATAAACTCCAAATGGATGAAAGACCTCGATGTGAGACAGGAATCCATCAAGATCCTAGAGGAGAACATAGGCAGCAACCTCTACGACATCGGCCAAAGCAACCTTTTTCATGACACATCCCCAAAGGCAAGAGAAACAAAAGATAAAATGAACTTATGGAACTTCATCAAGATAAAAACTTCTGCACAGCTAAGGAAACAGTCAAAAAAACTAAGAGGCAGCCCACGGAATGGGAGAAGATATTTGCAAATGACACTACAGATAAAGGACTGGTATCCAAAATCTACAAAGAACTTCTCAAACTCAATACACGAGAAACAAATAAACAAATCATAAAATTGGCAGAAGATAGAACAGACGCTTTTCCAATGAAGACATACAAATGGCTAACAGACACATGAAAAAATGTTCAAAATCATTAGCCATCAGGGAAATTCATATCAAAACCACACTGAGATACCACCTGATGCCAGTTAGAATGGCAAAAATTGACAAGGCAAGAAAAAACAATTGTTGGATAGGATGTGGAGAAAGGGGATCCCTCCTACATTGTTGGTGGGAATGCAAGTTGGTACAGCCACTCTGGAAAACAGTGTTGAGTTCCCTTAAAAAGTTAAAAATTGAGCTACCCTATGATCCAGCCATTGCACTACTGGGTATTTACCCCAAAGATACAGACGTAGTGAAGAGAAGGGCCATATGCACCCCAATGTTCATAGCAGCAATGTCCACAATAGCTAAATTGTGGAAGGAGCCGAGATGCCCTTCAACAGATGACTGGATTAAGAAGTTGTGGTCCATATATACAATGGAATATTACTCAGCTATCAGAAAAGATGAATTCTCAACATTTGCTGCAACATGGATGGCACTGGAGGAGATAATGCTAAGTGAAATAAGTCAAGCAGAGAAAGACAACTATCATATGATTTCTCTCATCTATGGAACATAAGAACTAGGAAGATCGGTACGGAAGAAAGGGATAAAGAAAGGGGGTGTAATCAGAAGGGGGAATGAAGCATGAGAGACTATGGACTCTGAGAAACAAACTGAGGGCCTCAGAGGGGAGGGGGGTGGGGGAATGGGATAGACCTGTGATGGGTAGTGAGGAGGGCACGTATTGCATGGTGCACTGGGTGTTATACGCAACTAATGAATCATAGAGCTTTACATAAGAAACCGGGGATGTACTGTATGGTGACTAACATAATATAATAAAAAATCATTAATAAAAAAAAATCTAAAATTTATGGAACCACAAAAGAACCCAATTACCCAAAGTGATCTTGAAAAGTAAAAGCAAGCTGGAAGCATCACAATTCTGGATTTCAAGTTATATTATGAAGCTGTATACATTAAGACAGAATCGTACTGGCAGAAAAACAGACACATAGATCAATGGAACAGAACAGAAAACCCAGAAACGGACCCAAAACTCTAGGATCAATTAATCTTTGACAAAGCAGGAAAGAATATCCAATGGAAAGAAGACAGACTCTTCAACAAACGGTGTTGGGAAAACAGGACAGTGACACACAGAAAAATGCAACTGGATACTTTCTTACACCATACACAAAAATAAACTCAAAATGGTTGAAAGATCTAAACGTGAGGCAGGAATCCATCAAAATCCTAGAGGAGAACACAGGCAGCAATCTCTTCGACCTTAGCTGTAGTAACCTTTTACTAGACACATTGCCAGAGGCAAGGGAAACAAAAGGAAAAATTAACTATTGGGACTTCATCAAGATAAATTCCTTTGCACAGTAAAGATAATAACAAAACTAAAATGCAGCCTATGGAATGGGAGAAGATAAGTGCAAATAAGGTATCTGACAAAGGATTAGTATACAAAATCTATAAATAACTTATCAAACTCAACACCCCAAAAACAAATAATCTAGTTAAAAAATAGGTAGAAGACATGAATAGACACTTTTTCCAGAAGACATCCAGATGGCTAACAGACACATGAAAAGATGCTCAACATCATTCATCATCAGGGAAATACAAATCAAAACCATGATGGGATACCACCTCACACCCGTCAGAATAGCTAAAATCAACAACACAGAAGAAATAAGAGGTGTTGACAAGGATGCAGAGAAAGGGGAATCCTCTTCCACTATTAGTGGGAATGCAAACTGGAGCAGCTACTCTGAAGAACAGTATGGAGAGTCCTTAAAAAGGTATAAGTAGAACTACCCTATGCTCTAGCAATTGTACTGCTAGGTATTTACCCAAAGGATACAAAAATACAGATTCGAAGGGGTACATGCTCCACAATGTTTATAGCAGCATTACCAACAATAGCCAAACTATGTAGGAGTCCAAATGTCCATCAATTGATAAATGGATAAGTAAGAAGTGGTGTGTGTGTGTGTGTGTGTGTGTGTGTGTGTGTGTATATATATATATATATATATATATATATATATATATATATATATATATATATATAGTGGAATATTATTCAGTCAAAAAGGAATGAAATCTCGCCACTTGCAATAATGTGACTGGAGCTAGACTTTATTATGCTAAGCAAAATAAATCAGTCAGAGAAAGATAAATGTCATATGTAGACTTTAAGAAACAAAACAGATGAATATATGGGAAGGGGGGAAAAGAAAAAAAACAAGAGAGGGAAACAAACCCTAAGAGACTCTTAATTATATAGAATAAACTGAGGGTTGATGGAGAGATGTGGGTGGGGGAGGGGCTAATTGGGTGATGGGTATTAAGGTGGGCACTTGTTGTGGTTAGCACTGGGTGTAGTATGTAAGTGATGAATCACTGAATTCTACTACTGAAACCAATATTGCACTATATGTTACAGAACTAGTAAATAAAATTAAAAAAAAAATACTTCTCAGCCTCAAGAAAGAAAAAAATAATCTCATAATACTTTATTGGTGGTGTCTAACTTTTTATTATAAAAGTTAAAGGACAAAAAATTAAGAATTACTATAATTAAAAATTTTATTAATGGATATACAATATAAAAGATGTCTGTTGTCATATTAATAACAAACTGTGTGGTACAGAAGCAAAAATATAAAGTTTTTTATGGATTGATTTTTATTTTCACCTTAAAGTAAACTTTTAAAACTTTAAGATGTTCTACAAAAATCTCCTGGTAACCACAAAGAAAATACTCATAGAAGATTTAAAAAAAAAAAAAAAAGAAAGAAAGAAAATGAGAGTGCAGGGATTATGGTAGAGTAGTAGGAACCTGAGCTCACTTCATTCCACAGAGTCACTGAGGCAAGAACTACATTTCACCTAACTCTGAAAATATCCTGAAGACTAGCAGAACAGATCTTCCACAGCTAGTTGTAAAGAGAAGACCACATCAAAAAGAGAAGGAGAGCTGTAGAAAAGGTTGGGAACCAAACTCCCAGCATGGTCAACCACAAATAGAAGGGGCATGAAAAGCACAGAGAAGGGACGGTGTCACCCACTAGGCATCCCCAGGCCTGGGGACCCACAATGGGAAGATGAGTCCCCAAAATGTGTGGCTTTGATACTTAGTTGGGCTTACAGCAGGAATGTTAAAAATCAGTGGGGCTTAACTCAGAGAGCCAGAGGGCTACAGGAAACTAAGACCACACCCTTAAAAAGACGGCACACTAAATAACACTGCCTGAGACACAGCAAAGACACGTGAATTTAAAATGCACCTGGAGGGGCGCCTGGGTGGCTCAGTCCTTAAGCATCTGCCTTTAGCTCAGGGCGTGATCCTAGCATTCTGGGATCGAGCCCTGCATCGGGCTCCCTGCTCAGCTGGGAGCGTGCTTCTTCCTCTCCCACTCCCCCTGCTTGTGTTCCCTCTCTCGCTGGCTGTCTCTCTCTGTCAAATAAATAAATAAAATCTTAAAAAAAAATAAAATGCACCTGGAGACAGAGTAAAATGGCAGCAGAGTAGGAGGACCCTAGGCTCCTATCCATCCACAAATACAACTGACAATTATCAAATCATCCTAAATAATCCAGAAATTGACCTGAAAAGTGACAGAAGAAACTCCACAACTGAAGGGAGAAAAGAGGCCACACCAAGGAAGGTAGGAAGTGCAGAAACAGGGCTTAGGGAAAAAAGGGATCACAGGTACTGTGGAAGGGAGGGAGCCATGGTCGTAGTGCAGAGCAAGTGAGAGAGGAGCACATGGGAATGCACAAATAGAACATTTCCTCAAAGTCACTGGCTTGAACAATGAGAGGAAATGAATTTTCGGGGTTCTTGCAACCAGAGGGACTTAAATCCAGAGTTTTAAAGGACAGTGGGTTTGGCTGGTATAAGCCTGGAGGGCACTGCTCTGCTCCTGGAGAGAAGGCAGGCAAACATCCTGGGGGCAGAGAGCAAGGAAGAATTCTGAATTCTGGACACACAGGAAGGAGATTATTCTGAGCACATTCCTGATAGGCAGCATTCACAAAGATGCCTATCCTGAAACAGGGGAATGACAGCACCATTTCCCTTTCCTGAACCTCAGCATAAATACAGAGCCACCTGTGGGAAGTAATACAGTACCAACACTAGCTGCCTAAGTAGCTTAAATCAAACATCACCCCCCGTGCTCCAGTGGAACTGCCCTTCTCAGTCATGCTTGCTTCACTTCCAGCACTGTGGGGCCCCTCTTCCAGAAGATCAGCACAAAACCCTGCCCAGAGCATGACTCTGGACCAGGGAGTGCAGCTAGGCTTCAGTTCTAGTAGAAGTGGTGTCAGATTTCATGACACAAGCTGACCAGAGCACACCTAGTTAACACTGGCCACATTCAAACCAAACACTGCCCACAGCAGGGAAGGATAGCCTCTGCAGATGACTGGCCTGAAGGATAAAGCAGCTAAAACACAACAGCAGAGCACACAGAGAATACACCACACCACAGACACTCTGGGAAGCACCAGGCCATGGACACTATATGACCTCTTCTTCATAAAATCATTTCTCGTAGGAACAGGAAACATAACAGGCCTTGCTAACACACAGAAGAAGACAGAGAGTTAGACAAAATGCAAAGCCAGAGGGATTTATTCTGATTAAAACAACAAGATAAGTTTGAGGCCAGAGATGTAAGTGGAACAGATATAAGTAACACATCTGATGGAGAATTTAAAGGAACAATCATAAGGATACACACTGAGCTGGAGAAAAGAATGGAAAACTTCAGGGAGACCTTTACCACAAAGATAAAAGAGGTAATGAAGAATCAGTCAGAACTGAAAAATACAGTAACTGAAATTGGAAACATACAATGCAATGAACACAAAGCTGGAAGAAGCAGAAGAACAAGTAAATGATTCACAGACCAAAATAATGGAAAACACTGAAGATGAACAAAAGAGAGAATGAGGAATTATGGAATACAAGAATAGACTTAGGGAACTCAGTGACTCCATTAAATGTTATAACATTTGTATTTTAGCAGTCCCAGAAGAAGAAGAGACAGAAAGGGGAACAGAAAATTTGAGGAAATCATAGCCAAAAACTTCCTTAATCTGGGGAAACAGATATCCAGATTCAGGAGGCACAGATAACTCCCATCAAAATCCACAAAAGCAGGCCAATACCAAGATAGATTGTAATTAAATTTGCAAAATAGAGTGATGAAGAAAAAATTTAAAAAGTAGCAAGACAAAAGAAGTCTCTAATATACAAGTGAAGACCCATAAGACTAGCTGCAGCTCTCTCAACAGATATTTGGCAAGCCAGAAGAAAGGGGCATGATATATGTAAACTGCTGAATGGGAAAATCTGCAGCCAAGAATACTCCATCCAGCAAGGCTATCATTCAGAACAGAAGGAGAGATGAAGAGTTCCCCAGACAATCAATCAATCAATCAATTAGCCAAAACAAAACAAAACAAAACGAAACAAAAACTAAATGAGTTCCTGACCACTAAACCAGCCCTGCAAGAAATATTAAAGGGGATTCTATAAGTGCAAAGAAGAGACCAAAAGTGACAAAGACAAGAAAGGATCAGAGAAATCTCCAGACCTAATGACAAAACAAGTAATACAATGGCAACAAATACATATCTATCAAGAATTACTTTGAATGTTAATGGACTAAGCTCTCCAATAAAAAGACACAGAGTATCAGAATGGATAAAAAGCAAGAGCCATCTATGTGCTGACTACAGGAGACTCAAATTATCCCTAAAGATACCTGCAGATTGAAAATGAGGGGATGGAGAAATATTTATCATGCAAAAGAATGTCAAAATTAAGCCAGAGTAGCAATACTTAAATCAGACAAAACAGACTTTAAAACAAAGACTGCAATGAGACCAAGAGAGGTACTATAAAATCATGACAGGGAAAATCCACCAAGATATAACAACTATAAATATTTATGCACCCAACAATTGACCTCACAAATATGTAAAACAATTAATAACAAATATAAAGAAACTCATTGATAATAATACAATAATGGTAGGGGATTTTAACACTCCACTTATAGCAATGGACAGATCATCTAAGCAGAAAATCAACAAGGAAACAATGCTTTGTATGACACACTGCACCAGATGGACTTAACAGACATATTCAGAACATTCTATCCTAAAACAGTAGACTAAAATGACTGAAATCATACCATACTCCTTTTCTGACCTCAACACTATGAAACTAGAAGTCATCTACCAGAAAATTTTGGAAACACCACAAATACATGGAGGTTAAATAACATGCTACTAAATAAAGAATGGGTCAACCAAGAAATCAAATAAGAAAGAAGAAAATACAAGGGTGCCTGGGTGGCTCAGTTGGTTAAGCGTCCTACTCTTAATTTTGGCTCAGGTCATGATCTCAGAGTTATGAGATTCAGCCCTGCCTTGTGCTCAATGCTGGGCATGGAGCCTACTTAAGATTCTCTCTCTGCCTCTCCTTTTGCCCCTCCCACCGCCATCCCCCCCCCCAACTCGCATGCAAGCTCTCTCTCTCTAAAAAAAAAAAAAGAAAGAAAAAAGAAAAGAAAGAAAGAAAAAAGAAAAGAAAAAGAAAAAAAACATTTAAAAAGAAATAAGAAAATACATGGAAACAAATGAAAATGAAAACACAACTGTCCAAAACCTTTAGGATGCAACAAAAGAGGTCCCCAAATGGAAGAGTAAAGCAATACAGGCCAACCTCAAGAAGCAAAAAAATACAACCCACCCTTACACCTAAAGGAGCTAGAAAAAGAAAAACAAATGAAGCCTAAATCCAGTGGAAGGAAAGAAGTAATAAAGATTAGAACAGAAATAAATTGATACAGAAACTAAAAACAAAAACAAAAACAACAGAATAGATAAATTAATCAGGATCTGTTTTTTTTTAAAGACAAACAAAATTGATAAACCTCTACCCAGACTTACCAAAAAGAATAGAGACAGGGCCCAAATAAATAAAATCACAAGTGAGAGAGGAGAAATAATCAACAAACAGATTACTGCCTGTATTCTCCTCTAGAATTTTTATGGTTTCAGGTCTCATATTTAGGTCTTTAATCCATTTTTAATAATTTTTTTATTTTGTTATATTAGTCACCATACAGTACATCCACAGTTTTTGATGCAATGTTCCATGATTCATTATTTGTGTATAACACCCAGTGCACTGTGCAATATATGCCCTCCTTAATACCCATCACCAGCCTATCCCAATCCCCTGCCCCCTCCCCTCTGAAGCCCTCAGTTTGTTTCCCAGAGTTTTTAATTGATTTTTGTGTTTGCTGTAAAATAGTAGTCTGGTTTCATTCTTTTGCATGTTGCTGTCCAGTTTCCCAACACCACTTGTTGAAGAGACTGTCTTTTTCCCAGTGGATATTCTTTCTTGCTTTGTCTAATACCGACTGACCATATAGTTGTGGGTTCATTTCTGGGTTTTCTATTCTTTTCTATTGATCTATGTGTCCATTTTCATTGAAGCACCATACATTTTTTATTACTACAGGGTTGTAATATAACTTGAAGTCTGGAATTGTGGTACCTCCAGCTTTATGTTTCTTTTTCAAGATTGTTTTGGCTATTCGGGGTCTTTTGTGCCTCCACAGAAATTTTAGGATTATTTGGTCTACTATGTGAAGAATGCTGTTGGCATTTTGATAGGGATTACATTAAATGTGTAGATTGCTTTGGGTAGTATATCCATTTTAACAATATTTGTTCTTCCAATCCAGGAGCATGGAGTATCTTTGCATTTCTTTGTGTCATCTTCAGTTTCTTTCATTGTGTTTTATAGTTTTCAGAGTAAAGGTCTTTCACCTCTTCGGTTAGGTTTATTCCTTGGTATATTATTATTTTTGGTGCAATTGTAAATGGAATTGTCTCCTTAATTTCTCTTTCTGCTGCATCATTATTGGTGTATAGAAATGCAACATAGTTTTGCCCATTGATTTTGTATCCTGTGAATTTTATGAACGATCAGTTCTACTAGTTTTTTGGAGTCTTTTGTGTTTTCCATATATAGTATCTTGTCATCTACAGATAGTGAAAGTTTTACTTCTTCCTTATGGATTTGGATGCTTTTATTTCTTTGCGTTGTCTGATTTTCATGGCCAGGACTTCCAGTACTACGTTAAATAGCAGTGGTGAGAGTGGACATCCATGTCTTCTTCCTGACCTTAGGGGGGGAACTGTCAATTTTTCCCCCATCGTGTATGAGATTAGCTGTGAGTTTTTCATATATATCCTCTATTATGTTGAGGTACATTCCATCTATAGCTACTTGGTTGAGGAGACATCATAAATGGATATGTACTTTGTCAAATGCTTTCTCTGCATCTATTTAAACGATCTTATGGTTCTTATCCTTTCTCTTATTGATGTGATATATCATGTTGATTGATTTGTGAATATTGAACCACCTCGTGTCCCAGGAATAAATCCCACTTGATTGTGTTGAATGGTTTTTTTAACGTACTGTTGGATTCGGTTTGTTAGTATTTTGTTGAGGATTTTTAAATCTATGTTCGTCAGAGATACTGGCCTATAGTTCTCCTTTTTTGTGGTGTCTATCTCTGGTTTTGGTTGGTATTAGGGTTATACTCACCTCATAGAATGAATTTGGAAATTTTGGGTTTTTTTAATGATTGGAGAAAAATAAGTAAGAATTTGCCTGTGTAGCCACCTGGTCCTGGTATTTTATTTGTTATGAGTTTTTTGATTACTGAGTCAATGTTTTTGCCAGTAAACAGTCTGTTCAAATTTTCTATTTTTTCCTGGTACAGTTTTGGTGGGTCATATGTTTCTAGGAATTTACCCGTTTCTTCTAGGTTGTCTAATTTGTTACCATATAGCTTTTCATAATATTCTCTTATAATTGTTTGTATATCTGGGGTGTTGGTTATTTCTCCTCTTTCATTGGTGATTTTGTTTATTTGAGTCCTCTCTGTCTCTCTCTCTCCTTTAAATGAGTCTGGCTATTGGTTTATTAATTTTGTTGAAATTTTCAAAGAAACAGCTCCTGGTTTCATTGATCTGTTCTATTATTTTTTAGTTTCTATATCATTTACTTCTACTCTAGTTTTTATTATTTTCTTCCTTCTGCTGTTTAGGTTATGGTTGTTTGTTGTTGTTGTTGTTGTTTGGCTCCTGTAGGTATAAGGTGAGGGTTTTGAGGTTTCTCTTGCTTCTTGAGTTAGGCTGTATTGCCAGAAACTTCTCTCTTAAAAACTCTTTTGTTCCAACCATAAGGATTTGGACCTTTGTGTTCTCATTTTTATTTGTCTCCATGTACTTTTTTATTTCTTCTTTGATTTCTTCACTGACCCATTCATTGTTTAGTGGCATGTTGTCTAACATCAATGTATTTGTGGTCTTTCCAGATTTTTTTTTCATGGTTGACTTCTAGTTTCATAGCATTGTGGTCAGAAAAGATGCATGGTATGACTTCAGTCTTTTCTAATTTATTAAAGCTGGTTGTGTGAGCTAATATGTGATCTATTCTGGAGAATGTTCCATTTGCACTAGAAAATGTTAGATCATTCCCTTTATTATTATATAGTATCCTTCTTTGTCTCTTGTTACAGTCTTCATTTTAAAGTTTATTTTGTCCAATACATTATGATATTGCTAGTCCGGCTTTCTTTTGACATTCATTTGCATGATATATGTTTCCCTATCCCCTCACTTTCAATCTGCAAGTGTCTTCAGGTCTGAAATGAGCCTCTTATAAGCAGCATATACATGGGTCTTGCTTTTTTATCTACTCTGTTTCCCTATGTCTATTGATTGGAGCATTTAGTCTATTTACATTCAAAGCAAGCATTGATAGATATGTATTTATTGCCTTTTTGTTACTTGTTTCATGGGTTTTTTTCATATCCTTTCTTCTTTTTCTCTCTTTCATGGTTTGCTGATTTTCTTTAGTGATATACTTGAATTCCTTACTCTATTTTTTTGCATATCTAATCTTATTTTTTCCTTTGTGGTTACCATTCCTTCTATAAGTAACATCTTCTGCATCTTGTAGTCTATCTTCTGAATATTGTAGTCTATATTAATTTTAAACTCATTCTTTACTCCTCTTGCCTCCACATTTCCTATATTTGGTTTATGTTTTGCATCCTTTTATTTTGTGCTTTACTTGACTGCTTTTTACAGATATACTTTTTTCTTTTTGCTTCTGTGCTTATTTTCTTACTCTTACTTATGGATTTTGTTTTTCACTCAGAGAGTCCCCCTTAATATTCTGAATCTGTGCACACAGAACTTTCATGCAGGCACCAATAATGAAAGACCTGCCTCAAACCAGATTCCAAAAACATTTTAAGTATGCACTCCCTTCTTTGATTTTCCTCTTCTGAGAGGATACTAAGACAGTATCCTACAGGGATGGTTTACTGGTCATGAATTCTTTTAACTTTTGTTTGTCTCGGGAATGCTTCATCTCTCTTCTATTCTGAATGATAGCCTTGATGGATAGAGTATTCTTGGCTACAGAGTTTTCCCTTTCAGCACGTTGTATACATCATGCCTCTCTCTTCTGGCTTGCAAAGTTTCTGCTGAAAAATAAGCTGAAAGCCTTATGTGGTTTTCTTTCTCATAACTGTATTGTTTTCTCTTGTAACCTTTAAAATTCTTCCTCTGTACTATTTTTGCCATTTTAATTACTATGTATCTTGGAGTGGACCTCCTTGGCTTGAATTTTTTTGGGGATCTCTGTGCCTCTGGAACCTGGATCTCTGTTTCCCTCCCTAGATTCAGGAATTTTAGCTATTATTTCTTCAAATACATTTGTGTCCCCCCTTTCTTTCTGGGATCCCTATAATGCAAATGTTATTACGCTTGATTGTGTCACTGATTTCTCTAAGTCTATTCTCATTATGTAGTATTTATCTCTCTTCTGTTCAGCTGAGACTGATTGCTTTCCATTACTCTATACTCCAGGGCACTGATATGTTCTTTTGATTTTTTTAGCCTGCTATTTGTTACAATCTATTGCATTTTAATTTCATTTATTGAGTTCTTCATTTTTGATATTTTTTTTATCTCCTTGTCCTGTTTTTCAGTGATGTCCTCCACGCTTTTCTGAAGTCCAGTGAGTATCTTATGGTCATTTTTTAAAATTCTCTATCAGGAATATTATTTATTTCTCTTTTTCTTTCATCTCCTGCTGTGATTTTGTCCTGTTCTTTCATTGGGATATATTTCTCTGTCTCCTATTTTGTCTACTGTTTTGCATCTGTTTCTTTTTGTTAGGAAAGTCAGCTACGTCTTCTACTCTTGAAAGTAGTAGCTCCATGAAGAAGAGGGCCTGTAATACCCTGCAGTGCAGTGTCCCCTGTTCACCAGAACCTGGCACTTCATAGGATTCTCCTATGTGTGTTGCCTCTGTCCTGCTATTGTGTCTGAGTCACTTTTCCTTTCAGTCCAGACATCTGAACTGATTCTCTGTCTGTTGGGTGCTTTGCTTTCTCTCTGCGATGTTATAGAGACCCAGACAAGGTGGCTCTCAGGGACCCTGACTGCAGAAGGGCTCGGACTGGTAGTGTTAGCAAAATTTGCGCTGAGCCACTAGTCATAAGCCGGATCCCCTACACTCCACTGCCTTCCAGGAGCACAATGCACAGCCACAGTTCTGGGAACATGGGGTGCTTGGCATCTGTGCATTCTGAACTTTGCCCAATCCGAATCATGTAGGCACCAATAATGAAAGACCTGCCTCATGTAGGTCGGTTAAGATGGCGGAGGAGTAGGGGGTCCCCATTTTCAGCTGGTCCCCTTAGTCGAGCTGGATAGGTACCAGACCATCCTGAACACCCACGGGATCAGCCTGAGATGCAGGCTCCAGCACAGAGTATTGAGGTACGAAGTGGGGAGCCGTGAATCCGTGCACAGATATTGGAAGATAAATGGAAGGGGGAGGGAGGCACCGCGTTCAGGCACCTGGAAGCGGTAGCCACATGCATTGGGGAGCAGGCTGACCCGGGAATGGCACCCGCAAGAGACCAGACTGAGACTGTGAGCAGGGAACATGCGCAACCAGTCTGAACACTGGAGCTCCAGAGTGCTTGCAAACCACACTGAAATGGAGCTCTGGAGCCACCGGAGGCAGCTGGACACTGGCGGTGTTAGAAACACAAAGGACAGAGACGTGCTGGCCCTGGAAGTGAGGGCTGGGACTCCTGGTGTGGGGCACACATCCCGGGACGCTTCTGGGATTGAGCAGCACCAACAGAAACAGAGTTAAAGTGGCCAGAAGAGCTCAGCGGAGAGCGGACTGCGATCCCTTTGTTCTGACACAGAGGCAGAGATTCAGCCACTGCTGCTCTGACTCTCAGAAGAGGCACAGCAAACCGCCAGGGAAAGCTGCCAGAGAACAAAAGCCTGGAAATACCGGCTCACAGTGTGCCCATCCCCATCCCCCCTCGCAGGGGACACAGAGACTCTACCCAAACAGGGTTGCCTGAGTATCAGTGCGGCAGGCCCCTCCCCCAGAAGGCAGGCTGAAAAACCAAGAAGCCCACATCCCGGGGCACCTGGGTGGCACAGTCATTAAGCGCCTGTGTTCGGCTCAGGGCGTGATCCCGGAGTTCCGGAAAGGAGTCCCTCATCCGGCTCCTCCATTGGGAGCCTGCTTCTTCCTCTCCCACTCCCCTGCTGTGTTCCCTCTCTCGTTGGCTGTCTCTCTGCCACATAAATAAATAAAATCTTTAAAGAAGAAGCCCACATCCCTAAGATCCCTATAAAACAAGTGCACAAGGCCTGGTTCCTGGTCAATAATTTGGGCTCTGGACAAGCCCGCATCCTCTCCTCATCAGAATGACAAGAAGGAGAAATCCCCCCCAGCAAAGAAAAGGCAATGAGCCTGTGGCCTCTGCCACAGAACTAATGGATATAGATGTAACCAAATTATCAGAAATGGAATTCAGAGTAACAATGGTCAAGATGATGTGTAGACTTGAAAAAAGTATTAATGAAAATGTTAATGAGAATATAGAATCTCTAAGGGCGGAAATGAGAGTGAATCGGGCAGAAATTAAAAATTCTATGAGCCAAATGCAGTCAAAACTAGAGGCTCTGACGGCCAGGGTCACCGAGACAAAGTATTAGTGAATTGGAGGATGGGTTAGTAGAAGAAAAAACAAAAATACAAGCTGGAGGTAAAAAAATCCAAGCCCACGAATGTAGGTTACGGGAGATTTCTGACTCAATGAAACTTTCCAATGTCAGAATCATCGGCATCCCCGAGGAGGTGGAGAAAAACAGAGGTCTAGAAGAGATATTTGAACAAATTGTAGCTGAAAACTTCCCTAATCTAGCGAGGGAAACAAACATTCGTGTCCAAGAGGCAGAGAGGACCCCTCCCAAGCTCAACCATGACAAACCTACGCCACGTCACGTCATAGTGCATTTCGCAAATATTAGATCCAAGGATACAGTATTGAAAGCGGCCAGGGCAAAGAAATCTCTCACGTACCAAGGCAAAGGTATCAGAATTATGTCAGACCTGTCTATACAGACCTGGAATGAGAGAAAGGGTTGGAGGGGCATTTTTAAAGCTCTTTCAGAGAAAAAAATGCAGCCAAGGATCCTTTATCCAGCAAGGCTGTCATTCAGAATTGATGGAGAGATAAAGACCTTCCAGAATCGCCAGTTATTAACCAATTTCGTAACCAAGAAACCAGCCCTAAAGGAGACATTAAGGGGGGGGGTTCTATAAAGGTAAAACGGCCCCAAGCATGATACAGAACAGAAAGTCACAACCGATACACACAAAGACTTTACTGGCAACATGGCATCATTAAAATCATATCTCTCAGGATTCAGTCTCAATGTGAATGGCATAAATGCTCCCATAATGCCACAGGGTTGCAGATTGGATAAAAAGACATGACCCATCCATTTGCTGTCTACAAGAGACTCATTTTGAACCCAAAGATACATTCAGACTGAAAGTAAAGGGATGGAATACCATCTTTCATGCCAATGGACTTCAAAAGAAAGCTGGGGTAGCAATTCTCATATCAGATAGATTGGATTTTAAACTAAAGTCTATAGTTAGACACACAGAGGGGCACTATATTATTCTTAAGGGATGTATCCAACAACTGGATATGACAATTATAAATATATATGCCCCAACAGGGGAGCAGCAAGATACACAAGCCAACTCTTAACCACAATAAAGAGACATATAGATAAAAATACATTAATAGTAGGGGACCTCAACACCCCACTATCAGAAATAGACAGAACACCCTTGCAAAAGCTAAGCAAAGAATCAAAGGCTTTGAATGCCATACTCGACGAGTTGGACCTCATAGATATATATAGAACACTACACCCCAGAACAAAAGAATACTCATTCTATTCTAATGCCCATGGAACATTCTCAAGAATAGACCATGTTCTGGGACACAAAACAGGTCTCAACCAATACCAAAAGATTGAAATTATCCCCTGCATATTCTCAGACCACGACGCTCTGAAATTGGAACTCAACCACAAGGAAAAATTTGGAAGAAACTCAAACACTTGGAGACTAAGAACTATCCTCCTTAGGAATGACTCGATAAACCAGGAAATCAAAAATCAAATTAAACAATTTATGGAGACCAACAGAATGAAAACACAACGGTCCAAAACCTATGGGATACAAAGCAGTCCTAAGGGGGAAATACATAGCCATCCAAGCCTCACTCAAAAGAATAGAAAAATCTAAAATGCAGTTTTTATATTCTCACCTCAAGAAGCTGGAACAGCAACAGAGGGACAGGCCTAATCCACTCACGAGGAAGCAGTTGACCATGATTAGAGCAGAAATCAATGAATTAGAAACCAGAAGTACAGTAGAGCAGATCAACAGGACTAGAAGCTGGTTCTTTGAGAGAATCAATAAAACTGACAAACCACTGGCAAGACTTATCCAAAAGAATAGAGAAAGGACCCAAATTAATAAAATTATGAATGAAAAAGGAGAGGTCATGACCAACACCAATGAAATTGGAAGGATTATTAGAAACTTTTATCAACAGCTATATGCCAATAAATTAAGCAATCTGAAAGAGATGGAGGCCTTTCTGGAAACCTATAAACTACCAAGACTGAAACAGGAAGAAATTGATTTCTTAAACAGGCCAATTAATTATGAAGACATTGAAACAGTGATTAAAAACCTTCCAAAAAACAAAACGACAGGGCCTGAAGGATTTCCCGTGGAATTCTACCAAACATTCAAAGAAGAAATAATACCTATTCTCCTAAAGCTATTTCAACAAATAGAAACAGAAGGAGAAGTATCAAACTCATTCTATGAGGCCAATATTACCTTGAACCCCAAACCAGGCAAAGACGACATCAAAAAGGAGAATTACAGACCGATATCCCTGATGAATATGGATGCCAAAATTCTCAACAAGATCCTAGCTAATAGGATCCAATAATACATTAAAAGGATTATCCATCATGACCAAGTGGGATTCATCCCTTGGATGAAAGGGTGGTTCAACATTTGCAAATCTATCAGTGTGATAGATTATATCAACAAGAAAAAAGCCAAGAATCATATGATCCTCTCAATAGATGCAGAAAAAGCATTTGACAAAATATAGTAATCTTACCTGATTAAAACCCTTCAGAGTGTAGGGATAGAGGATACATTCCTCAATCTCATAAAAACCATCTATGAAAAGCCTACAGCAAATATCATTCTCAAAGGGGAAAAGCTGGAAGCCTTTCCCTTAAGATCAGGAACAAGACAAGGATGCTCACTCTCGCCATTATTATTCAACATAGTACTAGAAGTCCTTGCAACAGCAATCAGACAACAAAAAGGGATAAAAGGGATAAAATTAGGGAATCAATTCCATTTACAATAGCACCAAAAATCATACGTTATCCTGGAATTAACTTAACCAGAAACAAACTACAAATCACTCTTGAAAGACATTAAAGAAGACACAAAAAGATGGAAAAATATTCCTTGCTCATGGATCAGAAGAATTAACATAGTTAAAATGTCCATGCTACCCTGAGCAATCTACACTTTCAATGCTATCCCGATCAAAATACCAATGACATTTTTCAAATTGGAACAAACAGCCCTTAAATTTGTGTGGAACCAGAAAAGGCTCCGAATCGTCAAGGAATTGTTGAAAAAGAAAGACAAAGCTGGGGGGCATCATGTTGCCGGATTTCTGGTTGTACTACAAAGCTGTGATCACAAAGACAGCATGGTACTGGCACAAAAACAGACACATAGACCAATGGGACAGAATAGAGAACCCAGAAATGGACCCTCAGCTCTTTGGGCAACTAATCTTTGATAAAGCAGGAAAAAACATCCAGTGGAAAAAAGACAGTGTCTTCAATAAATGGTGTTGGGAAAATTGGACAGCTACATGCAAAAGAATGAAACTTGACCACTCTCTCACACCATACACAAAGATAAACTCCAAATGGATGAAAGACCTCGATGTGAGACAGGAATCCATCAAGATCCTAGAGGAGAGCATAGGCAGCAACCTCTATGACATCGGCTACAGCAACCTTTTTCATGACACGTCTCCAAAGGCAAGAGAAACGAAAGAAAAAATGAACTTGTGGGACTTCATCAAGGTAAAAAGCTTCTGCACAGCCAAGGAAACAGTCAAAAAAACTAAGAGGCAGCCCACGGAATGGGAAAAGTTGTTTGCAAATGACAGATAAAAGACTGGCATCCAAGATCTACAAAGAACTTCTCAAACTCAATACACAAGAAACAAATAAACAAATCATAAAATGGGCAGAAGATATGAACAGACACTTTTCCAATGAAGACTTACAAATGGCTAACAGACACATGAAAAAATGTTCAACATCATTAGCCATCAGGGAAATTCAAATCAAAACACACTGAGATACCACCTTATGCCAGTTAGATTGGCAAAAATTGACAAGGCAAGAAACAACAATTGTTGGAGAGGATGTGGAGAAAGGGGAGCCCTCCTACATTGTTGGTGGGAATGCAAGTTGGTACAGCCACTCTGGAAAACAGTGTGGAGATCCCTTAAAAAGTTAAAAATAGAGCTACTTTATGACCCAGCCATTGCACTACTGGGTATTTACCCCAAAGATACAGTTGTAGTGAAGAGAAGGGCCATATGCACCCCAATGTTCATAGCAGCAATGTCCACAATAGCTAAATCGTGGAAGGAGCCGAGATGCCCTTCAACAGATGACTGGATTAAGAAGATGTGGTCCATATATACAATGGAATATTACTCAGCCATCAAAAAGAACGAGTTCTCAACATTTGCTGCAACATGGACGGCACTGGAGGAGATAATGCTAAGTGAAATAAGTCAAGCAGAGAAAGACAATTATCATATGGTTCCTAATGAGATTTTTAATGCCCCATCCTTTATAAGGGAAGTAAGCTTGCAATAACCAATATGTTCCTGCTCTCTTCTGCCCATAAAAGTCTTTCATTTTGTACAGTGCCTCTGAACTCCTTTCTATCTGCTAAGATGATGTCTGATTCAAATTGATTTTTGCTCAAATACACTTTAAGTTTTTAATATGCTTCACTTTATCTTGTAACAGTTCTGATGTTGGAAATGGGATCTGAAGGAGAAACCCACTCCCAAAGGCCTCCAGGAACAACAAGCAACCACACAAGGGTACCAGTTGAGCCCCTTGAGCTTGTTGCTTTCTTGCTGACTCTGGAAGTTGTGGGTAAGTCCTTCTTGGATCCTAGTTCTGCAGCCTTTGCATTATGAGTTTTCAGACTTTATGTGAGCATTTATTTTTCTGGACTGAGTCTGATGTGGAAACCAGACTGAGTTCAGCATCAGACTGAGACTGATTTAGAAACCAGACTGGGTGGGGTCAGACTGAGCCTGACTTAAGCTGGACTGGCTCCAGTGTGAAGCCTCAGATGAATGAAATTTTATTTTAAGGATGAACAAGCACTTAACCTTACTAAAATAATCTTGAATTACAATGGCAACAATGGAGAACTTTTAACCTAGGTATGCTTCTCCATTTAGAAGGTCTTCTAGAGATAAATGGGCCTCAGTCAAGCACTCACTATAAAAGGTAGAGGGAAAATTATTTTTCCTCCTCTACAGTTTCTGGTGACTATGATAATACCCACTGGGACACCCTACTTGCTCTAGAGCCTACAGATGGGATCCCAGAAAAATGGGCAGAAGCCAGCAAATGGTGAGAATTCTTACCAAAGTCAGTTCTCACAGATCTCTGTAATGCCTAGTCATGAGAGAGAGCTAAACATTTAGAGTGTCCCTTCCTTATCAAATTCAGATTTGCAGAATTAAACTTTTGTAAGAATTAAATTTTTGAACTGTGATTCATGACTTTGCTTTCAGATACTTTTGTCATGGGTTGTTGGTCTTTATTGTGACAGCCATTGCCTTCTTCTTTGTCTTGTTTTGTGTCCTGAGAGCTTGGCTTGGCAACTGTCAGGTTGGGGGGGGGGTCTCCCAAATTTGCCAAACAGAAATGTGGGCTGTACCCCATTTATGGCTAGCTATGGCTGAACAGAAATGCAGGTCACATTCGATTTGCGTCTAGGGTCCTCCCAACCATTGCCTACTCTCAGGGGAATGGCCTACATCTTTCTTTCTTTTGGCTATTTGTTTCTTTTGGTTCTGGATCTTGGGGGGTAGCATCTTCTGCACCCTCTTTCAGGACAACTCTTGGATCCAAAGTGTTGTTCAACACTGTCAGGAATATTTACTATTTGTCCCAGTTGAATCCTGAGAAGATATTTGAAAGGATTTTTTTAAGGTAACTCTATATTCAGAAGTTGGCCAAATTGGAAGTTTATATTCAGAGCCTGATAGAAAGGCTTTTTTTATTTTAGGCCTTCTCCCTTAAGCTAAAACGAAATATATAAGATCTCCTTTTGTGTTTATACATTTATGAATGTCTATATATGTATGTTATAGATGTGTGATATTTTTCAACCCTTCAGATGATATTGCCAAACTTAATTTATAAACAGCTCTATTTAACTGGCTTAAAAGCAAACAAGAATTTATATAACTCAAGCATACTATCAGAAGTATATAAATCAACCCAAATGTTTTTCAAGTTCATGTGAACTAGGATAATCTTCAGTAAATAAAAGCACATTTAAGTTTGTTGGTTTAATTAAAACGGGTATGTCTTTAAAGTTATCAGCATTAAATATAACACTTTTATTTTATCTAGGTTTACTAAAAGTCAAATAAGCTCATGTTATCTCTATTATAGCATTTATCAGAAAGAAAGAGAACTTAATATAATGGTTAGCTGTGTAATATTTCATAAAATTTTCATGACTAATTTAAACATAATTGTTAAGAATAATAAGTTAAATAGATGTAAGTAAACATTTATAAACAGGTTTCCAGCTATGGAATGAATAAATCAGAGGAATAAAGGGCACAACATAAGGAATATAGTCAATGATATTTTAAGAGTGTTATTTTAACAATAATTATACTTTATGGTACGTCTATTTTTAAAAATAGTTTCCTAAATCTTTTTGGTAAGATAAAACATTAAAGTTATACTGAGATAAGTTAAATGGTGGATATTCATTGAATATCTAGATCAGTTCCAAATAAGATAAAACACTGAAACATCAATTATTAAACATAGGTTTATCTACCTTAGGCTTCCTTTTATAGAGAAACAGATATCTGAGTCTATAATTAAACATATTTTGTGCCACTCTGGAAAATTCACACTAAGGAAGAATACATTTCTAGAAATTATGAAATGTACTTACAAATTTTCCAGTCTACTATTGTTTACTTCTTGTTTTTTACTAGAAATTAAGGATTCTAAGGGTTAAGAATTATAATTAATAGATGTAATTAAAACTACTAGAAATAACAAGGGTTTTAAAAACAAGCTATTATATCAATAGTGTACTTATGTAATACATAACTAAAGCTAAAAATTTTCCTTCATATGCTAAAAGGACAAAATTTTCTTGGATTATTGGTCTGCTCTTGATGAGAACTTATGAAAGGTTTTTCTTAACCTTTTAATAAAGTAATCTACATGGGAAGCAAAGATTTTGTGTCTGACCAAAATAACTTACTATACTTCACATTGTCTTTATCAGGTCCTTAATTAATTAAGAAAACCCAGTCTTCTCAGTATTAAGAGAGCTGTTTTTTTCAGAACTATGTAAACTTCTTGTTTGCCTTTACCATCTTCTATGTCACTTTGGTTAAATATATAACCAAATGGGTCTTTGATCCTTTTTAATCAAATGTTCTAACCTTTGACACTTTCTCAAAATCAAATTCTAAATGGTGTCATTTTTACCTCAAACTAACTTTGAGATTTCTCAGAGGGTCGTTGGAAAATCTCAAAGGATTTGTCTCTCACCTTTTAAAGAGAAATGTTAAACTAATTAGGCTTATTCGGTATGTTAAATTACATGGGGAATATTGTTAGATAAATGATGATAAACTATCTTAGGTTATATTGCATGGATGCATGTTATTGATATAACTGACTTAGAAATATGAAATTCCTAAAAATCTGATACATCTTAGTATAATATCACCAGTCATAATTCCAGTAATTACCATAAAATGTTGTCACAGAAATAACCAAATTTTGTTGACAATTCTATTATAGTGAACTACCATCAGACCTTTAACCATGGACATTTATAAGTCTTTTGCCATTTACAGACAGTTATTATTTACTCTGATGCTTTTGCAAAAGCACTTCATCTTTGGAAAGATTCATGAAAAGAATCTGACAAATACTCTAGAATACAGGTTTCTGGTAACTTTACCAGTATAAAACTGAACTGAGCAAGAATGTCCAGAACTAATGAAAAAAACTGGATTCAAGCAGAACAACAATAACACCAAGATGAATGATCTAATGAGGATAATTATATTTTTTAAAACTTTTTCTTTGAAACATTGCTGGTTCATTAATGTTTTCTTTTATCCAGATTTAAGGAGACCTTTTTCTCTTAAGCTATCTATGAATTATAGTTATTTTATAGAGTATAACTTTTTGAACAGAATGTAACCATTTACTTTTTCTCTCTACCTGATTTCTCCAGAATTTGGAAACTTAATGAGTTTTCTTATTTTCAAGGCAATATACTTATTTGAATAAGTTCAGTAAGAATCTGTTCTCCTTAGACACAACTGGAAACAATGGTTATGTTACCAATGCTTTGACTGGAATGTTGTATGTGAGAATATACATAGGATCAAATATGAAGAGACAGCTTTAAGGAACTAAGGTTGACTCTATGGACTCAATAAAGCCCCTTGGAAAAACAAGCTTGGTACCTTGCTTACAGGATTCCTGGCAGCCTAACCAGGTGAGTAAAGGAGGTCACTTGCTGGCAGGCCTAAGGACCTCAGAATATGTTGGGGACCTCATGAAGAGAGGAATTCATCCAAATCTAAGGGTATTCCAGAAGTCTGATGGTGAGTCCTTGGCTTGGTTTCTTAGCCTGGAGAGGGTTTTAAAAGTCCACTCTAAGATTACTTATGAAAAGTTCCAGCAAAGCAGATTTTAAAAGAGCTTATATGTTCAATCTATTTTTGCTACACTCATATAAATAATCAGGCCAGTGTGGTGAGACTAGACTTATTTTGCAAACAAATTAGTCTCACTGGGATTATCTTTGATAGAAATGAGCGTGATTGTAGAAAAAAATGAATGTGTCTATAGAAAATTATAACACAACTCTGAAATATCAAATTCTAGTCCTATTTATTGCCATTGAGATTTTGTTATATGACTCTACACTGGAGTTGATTCTAAATTCTGCTACTTTCCTCAATTATCCAGGCTACAAGCTATAATTTTCCAAACTAATATTTCCAATTTTCTCCCACCCTTCTAATTTGGAATCATTAAGAATAAAGAATGCTCTTGAACCTCCTTGAAAGGGACTATACCAGGTCCCCCTCACTACCCAGACAGGAGTCAAACTTCTGGAACTTGAACCTTAGGTCCACAACTCCCAGTTTTAAAAAGCCCCTCCAGACTCTTGGAACTGCACACCAGCTGGAGATCTAAAATTATTATTGACTAGGGAGGCTCCTCCCCAGAAGTAGATGGCATCTTTTCTTTTTTTTTACACTTTACGATTTTCTTTTTTTTTTAATAATTTTTTATTATGTTATGTTAGTCACCATACAGTATATCCTTAGTTTTTGATGTAGTGTTCCATGATGCATTGTTTGCGTATAACAGGTGAAGAGCTCTCCCAAGACTGTAGATCAGGATCTTCATCTCCAATAGGAAGCCTTTATTCCTTTTGCCTTTCACTACTTGCTTTTCGTCTCTGTTAATACACAGGAAGACAATGCTCCTTAACTCTGGTAACTATACCTGAATCTACTACTCAAGTAATAACTGCCCAACAAAAATTCCCTAGACTCTCTGGACAAAGTTGTTTTGATAATAGGATAGCCCTTGATTATCTTTCAGCTAAGCAGGCAGGTGTTTGTGCTATGGCCAATACCACATGCTGCACATGGACTGACACCTCTGGGGAAGTTGAGACTCAGCAACAACTCACTTGGATTAAGAAAGCAACTTCAATAGGGACTTTCTTTGACTTTCTTAGATTCTGATTGGTTTGGGTCTTGGTAACCATGGCTCCAAAGTACACTCCAGAAATTGGGAATTATCTTGCTTATAATAATCATAGCAGTCTCCCTGGTACACTGTATTCTCTCAAAATCTTTAAATGCATGCTCACAGCTGCTAATCACCAAGAAAATGACCTCCCTGAGATTAGAACGTCAGAAAAGGAGCAAAGAGAATGAACAACTTAAAGAATGTGAACCTGATGTCATGACATATGAATACCACACAGATTCAGAAAAGAAAAACAAAAAACAAAAATCAAAAAACCAATAACCTGTGAGCACTCCAGTGCAGTAGCTGGAAGTAGCAGTGGTGCCTTAAATTTTGATCACATCTTTCAATTAGGCTGAGAGTCTGTTCAGAAAAGGTGGACTTCTTAAAAAATAAGACAACAGGCCCAAAATGAAGTCACTTATGTTAAGCCCCACATTGCCCAAATTGAGACTTAATTATTATTTTGGTTTTCCCAGAAAAGGAATTTTAAACCAGTCTATCAGGAATCACTTGATCAGCACTAGTTAGATTATATGTCTGATAGACCCCTGTCATTCCCTAAAGGAAAGTAACCTTGCAATAAGCAACTACTTTTCCCTCTAATATAACATCCTATTGCTGCTCCCATCTACCTATAAAAGTCTTTCATTTTCTACAGAGCCTTGCAGCTCTTTTCTATCTGCTAGACAGAATGCTGCCCAATTCAAATGGATTTTCCCCAAATTAGCTCTTGAAATTTGTAATATGCCTCAGTTTATATTTTAGCAGTACATGTACCTACCATGGAATGTAAAATTGTGAGTATAAGTATAGACTGATCAATCTGTGAAATCAATTTAGAATGTATACTCATACTACAATGGGACTTGCTGAGCATTCTTATTCTACAAATTTTGCTGATTTGTAATGTTTGTTTTTATTTGAAAAAGTATGTGAAAGATTGCTAAATGTAACTGGCAATTACTTGTACCGTTATTAAAACTATATGAGAAATATATGAATATGGGGCTATAGCTGGATTTTGTTGTGGCCAGCACTGTGTCATAAGTTTTGTGACTTTTGGGATTATCATTACAGCACTCATTCATTCCACAAATATTTCTTATGTCAGCCATTGTGCTGGATATTAGATTCCTAGAGATCCAAGCATCTTGTGAAAAAAACAAAATAAAACATAGACTGAGGAATGCTAGAGCATGTACTACCTACCTGAGAATTCTGTAAATGCAATTTTCCCAGATGACAGCTAGGTTCGATCTAGAGAAGACTAGTCTTTCATTTCTGATTGAATTGACTGGTTTGAATTGACTGGTTACTTGTATCTGAAATGGTCTCCAGTATGAGCTAATGGGAGACATTTTATGAAAGTAAATTGATAGAATGGAAAGCAAGGGATATGTGAAGAATGAGAGGGAAAAAAAGATAAAGAGAGGTAAACAGCAGCCATAAACACTAGTGTCTATCATATAGTAGACATTCAATAAACACTGGATGAATCAATGGATGAAATGGTGTGAACTATAAGACTGGTCTAAGGAAAATAGAAAAGGGTTCATAAGCCAAGACAGGAGGCAGAAGATAAGCAATAAGACCAGGAAGAAAATGAGAACCAGTGGAGTTCAGACAAAGGAAATGAGACATATACTCCATATCAGAAAAAAAGAATACTTTTACATTATCCCAAAGTTAATATGTTCTTCTTAAATGCTTCATTTATAAATAGTATGAAAGACCTTGGCTCAAGAAGCAGGCTGCTTTCTCAAAAAGGACCACTATGATTTCTCTTTTCTAATTGCCTCTACTGCCAGGTGGAGATCAACAAAACCCTGGGTCTGGGATATTTCAGAGTTTATTCTGGGAGAAAAATGTATGACTACATCCATGAACTGCTACGAGACTCTGCTCCATGAGGAATGGGATTTTTGTCTGTCTTTTCACTGCTCTACACCTACGACCTGATACAGTGCCTGGCACATAGGAAATAAGGAAAGTAGTCAGCTCCTAGAAGCTGCAAAAGGCAAAGGAACAGATTCTCCTTTAGAGCCTCCAGAGTGAATGCAATCCCACCAACATCTTGATTTTAACTCCATAAGACTGATTTGTTACAGTAGCAATAAGACATTAGTGCAAAAAGTTCCTTGGTTCCTTATTCATGGTGAGATAGCAGATAGACTCTCCAGATTAGAAACCCAGCAGCAGGTAGCAGGTAGGGTAAAGAGGTTACCAGACTCATATGTCAACAATTTAACTTTTTTGTAAATTAAGACACCCCTGACACAAATATTTCTATCCCACTTTTCACACATTGACAAGAATGCTAGAAAAGGGCAATAGATGGGAACTAAAGATGAATTTGGTATCAGTTATTCAGATTTTAAGAAAACAATGGAAAAAGAACAAATTTTCAGACCACCAACTTTATTTCTAGCTTCAAAACTGAGGGCAAATAAAGAATTTTAAAAAGGACATTAGGGGCGCCTGGGTGGCACAGCGGTTAAGCGTCTGCCTTCGGCTCAGGGCATGATCCTGGCATTATGGGATCGAGCCCCACATCAGGCTCCTCCGCTGTGAGCCTGCTTCTTCCTCTCCCACTCCCCCTGCTTGTGTTCCCTCTCTCACTGGCTGTCTCTCTCTGTCAAATAAGTAAATAAAATCTTTTAAAAAAAAAGGACATTAACTATTTACAAATTATTCCAGCCTTTAGTAGTACTGGTGCAAAGCACACATGATCTGAGAATACTCAAAGTACCTATCTAGGTTACTAAGTATAACTGTGATTGAAGTATTGAACCTGTATAAGTTTTTAAACACACACACACACACACACACACACACACACCTGACCTTAGGAATAAAAATGCCTTGATATGTATTGAAAGGTAAAGCTCCCCACTATACTTGAGTATAATAAAGGTTATTAACCTACAGAGTTGCTTTATAGATGAATGCATAGAGTTCAAGTTTTGCAGCTCCTAAGTGGAGTGCGATATGGTTTTGTTTTATTTGCTAAGGGTATTATTTTTCTGTTATTCAAAGAGCTCATATAATTTGAAGTTGTTCCTTTTTCATACATATTTATTATCTATTTGTCCAGATATATGTGAGTTTAATACTAAAGTCTTCAGACGCTGAATAGTTAGGTATGAATTTTTTAAAAAAACTCGACGATCATCTCTACTCTATTTAACTGTCTACATATGATTACATTAGGTGTTTCATTTGGTTTCTGAAAATTAAATGTATTTTCTTTTAATAGCATAAAGATAAAAGGAGAAATTTTAAAACCTAAATAAGTAACATCTTACCAATGATTTGTTACTTCACTCACTATGTTCATTTCTCTTCTGTTTAGTTCAGTCGGCCTCCGGCATTAGGTAACAGTATCGTGGGAATAATGCTTTTCCATGTACAGCTTCCCAGCCAGAATCAACTTCATAAAGGACACATGTCAATACATCCAGTCTCCCTGCTCTATCTCACCCCTCTGTTTCAGTCATTGTGAAATACTCTCTGAAGCACAAGATATTAGAGTTCCACGGAAGGAACAGTTATTGAGTACCAGCTATGTGCTAGGTACACTGGTATTATCATGAGCATGATTATCAAGATTATAATATAAATATATGTAATTATTATATTATAATATAATAGGCATTATCATTAATAAGATGAGTATGACTGGATAAGGGGTGGAGAAACAGAACACTTAGATGTAGCACCACGCTGTTTGTGAGGTAATCAGATTAGCTTCCCTGAGACTAGAGTAGTTTATGACGGATTCAGCGTGAGTGAAGATGCTACCCCTCAGTTTGTAGGATCTGTTAACCTAGAGCATAGTGCAACAATCTTGGGAGGGGGAAGAATGTGACTAACCCAATGGTGGACTGAATGAAAAATAATTATGGATTTGGATGTGTTCCCCCCTCCCATTGACTCTATGGTCTATGTTATATTTTATTTGCCAAAAAGACAGATTTTCAGATGGGGAAAGAATGGAAGCTTTTAGCAAACAACAGAAAAAATCCCACAGTCATGTGTTGTAGAAGCTGCTATAAAGAAAGTAGTCTAAAGGTTGTTAAAGTTAAAAAACATAGCTGGAAGTGTACTTTCGACTGGCATAGAGCATGAGACTTAAGGAAAGAAGAGAGAAAAACATGCAGTGCTAGCAAAAGGAGAGGGATGCTCTTCCTCCTGGGATAAATCATGATGAGCCTATACAAAGCCAAGGCAGCCAGGCCCAATGGTGTGGGAACAGATCAGGGTAGGATGAAAAGAAGAAAGACAACTTTGAGGATCCCAGTGAGAATCCCCAGAAGACGTAAAAAAAAAAAAAAACTTAGAAGGGCGATCACCCCACACAAATAAAAATTCTGTTAGCCCCATAAAGGTAGGAAATGCAAGTGATATATGTTCACTCTAATCTACATCCTTGAGCAAAATGCCTGACCCTTGGTAGATACTCAAATTATTTGCTAAATGAATAAGGATCACCAAATCTAGAATTAGAATTGGGGAAAGGATCAGGGATTACCACTTTTATGCATAAATAAGTAAACTGACACTGTTTTATTTTTTATGTATAAATATTTTATATCTAGAAATTCTTGGTCTACTTTTCAGATATTCATGTAAGTACTGATATTTGGAGCTTGATGTTGAATAGATACAATATGACAGCCCTGCCACTTTCTATGATATTATGAATCAAATTGTATTGCCATGTGTGATTTGAGGGAACCAATTCAGTCCTAATGAAGCCTGTAAGAGAATCAGTAGGATGCTGAGCATGGCACATGTTTTAGCTTATTATATATTAGGTACAAGAATGTAGTGATACTAGACAGAGAATTCTAAACAGTTAATCTGAGTTCAATAATTATTCAGAGACTAAATATTCTGGACCATGCTTTAAGCCCTTTCATAAATAAAAAAGTGTCCTATAGCTTATAAAATATGATGTAACTGGCCAGGAATAGGACAATGTGAATTTTTAAGTCAAGAATGTAAAGCGATGTAATGCAAACATATACTGAGGCAATAATGATGTACTCTATAATACAAAAACACTACACCTGCTATTATTACATGCTGTAGCATCCTGGATTAAGAAGTTGTGGTCCATATATACAATGGAATAGTACTCAGCCATCAAAAAGAACAATTTCTCAACATTTGGTGCAACATGAACAGGACTGGAGGAGATAATGCTAAGCAAAATAAGTCAAGCAGAGAAAGACAATTATCATATGGTTTCACTCATTTATGGAACATAGGAAGTAGGAAGATCGGTAGGAGAAGAAAGGGAAGAAGAAAGGGGGGGTAAACAGAAGGGGGAATGAACCATGAAAGACTATGGACTCTGGGAAACAAACTGAGGGCTTCAGAGGGGAGGGGGATGGGGGAATGGGACAGGCTGGTGATGGGTATTAAGGAGGGCACGTATTGCATGGTGCACTGGGTGTTATACACAAGTAATGAATCAGGGAACTTTACATCAAAAACTAGGGATGTACTGTATGGTGACTAACATAATATAATAAAAATTATTATAAAAAATCCTCAAAAAGGATTAGAGGGAATACCTAAGCAAAATAAAGGGAATATATGAAAAACCCACACCTAGTATCATCCTCAATGGGGAAAAACTGAGAGCTTTTCTTCTGCAGTGAGGAACAACACAGGGACGTCCACTCTCATTACTGATACTTAATATAGTACTGGAGGTCTTAACCACAGCAATCAGACAACACACACACACACACACACACACACACACACAAAATAAAAGGCCTCCAGATTGGCAAGGAAGAAGTCAAATATTCACTATCTGCAGATGACATGATACTATATTTAGAAACCCTGAAGGACGACACCAAAAACTTGCTAGAACGGATAAATGAATTCAGTAAAGTTGCAGGATACAAAACCAATGTTCAGAAATCTGTTGTATTTCTATACACCAATAACGAAGCAGCAGAAAGAGAAATCAAGGAATTGCTCCCATTTACAACTGCACAAAAAACGTAACATACCTAGGAATAAACCTAACTGAAGAGGTAAATGATGTGTACTCTGAAAACTATAAGACACTGATGAAAGAAATTGAAGATGACACAAAGAAATGGAAAAAGATCCCATGCTCATGGATTGGAAGAATAAATATTATGAAAATGGCTATAGTACCCAAAGCAACCCCTATCAAATTACTGACATCATTTTTCACAGAGTTAGAACAAACAATCTTAAAATTTGTATGGGGCCACAAAAGACCCTGAAGCCAAAGCAATCTTGAAAAAGCAAAGCAAAGATGAAGTCATCACAATTAGGGACTTCAAGTTATATTACAAATCTGTAGCAATCAAGACAGTATGGCAATGGCACAAAAATGGACACATAGAACAGAATAGAAAACTTAGAAATGTACCCACCTCTGTATGGTTAATCTTCAATAAAGCAGGAAAGAATATCAATGGAAAAAAAGACAGTCTCTTCAACAAATAGTATTCAGAAAACTGGTAATCTACATGCAAAAGAATGGAGCTAGACTTTCTTACACCATACACAAAAAATGCATTAAAGACCTACATGTGTGATGGAAAACTATCAAAATCCTAGACGAGAACACAGGCAGTAACCTCTTTGATATCGGCCAAAGCAACTTCTTATTACATATGTTTCCTGAGGCAAGGGAAATAAAAGCAAAAATAAACTATTGGGATTTCATCAAAATAAAAACCTTCTACACAGCAAAGTAAACGATCAACAAAACTAACAGGCAACCTACAGAACAGGAGAAGATATTTGCAAAAGACATGTCTGATAAAGGGTTCATATCCAAAATCTACAAAGAACTTATAAAACTGAACACCCAAAAAACAAATAATTGTTAAAAAATGGGCAGAATACATGAATAGACATTTTTCCAAAGAAGACAAATAGATGGCCAACAGATACATGAAAAAATGCTCAACATCACTCATCATCAGGGAAATATAAATCAAAACTACAATGAGATAACACCTTACACTAGCTGGAATGGCTAAAATTAACAACACAAGAAACAATAGGTGTTGACAAGGATGCAGAGAAAGAGGAACCATCTTGCAGTGTTGGTGGGAATGCAAACTGGTGTGTCCACTCTGGAAAACAGTATGGCAGTTCCTCAGAAAGTTCAAAAGAGAACTACCCTACGATCCAGCAATTATACTACTAGGAATTTACCCAAAGAACACAAAATACTAATTTGAATTATAAATGCACCCCATCGTTTATAGCAGCACTATGAATATAAGCCAAAATATGGAAAGAGCCCAAATGCCCATTGACTGATTAATAAAGAGGTGGTGTATGTTTTTATATACATATATATGTATATAAATGTATATACATATACATACACACACATATATATACAAATGTATATACAAATGTGTATATATATGTGTGTGTGCATATATACATATATATATATATATATACACATATATATATATAAAACTCAGCCATCAGAAGGAATGAGATCTTGCCATTTGCAACAACATGGATGGAGCTAGGGAGCATTACGCTAAACCAAGTAAGTCAGTCAGATAAAGACAAATACCGTATGATTTCACTCATTTGTGGAATCTAAGAAACCAAACAAGTGAGCATAGGGGAAAAAAAGAGAAAGGCAAACCAAGAACAGACTCTTTTTTTTTAAAGATTTTTTATTTATTTATTCGACAGAGACAGCCAGCGAGAGAGGGAACACAAGCAGGGGGAGTGGGAGAGGAAGAAGCAGGCTCATAGCGGAGGAGCCTGATGTGGGGCTCAATCCCAGAATGCTGGGATCACGCCCTGAGCCGAAGGCAGACGCTCAACCGCTGTGCCACCCAGGCGCCCCCAAGAACAGACTCTTAACCATAGAGGACAAAGTGATGGCTATCAGAGGGGAGGTGGGTAGGGGGATGGGTTAAATATGTGATGGGGATTAAGGATTATATTTGTAATGAGCAATTGTTGTTGTACGGAAGTGTCGAATCATTATATCATACATGTGAAACTATCACACTGTATGTTAACTAACTGGAATTTAAATAGGAACTTTAAAAACTACTAGACATGTAAAAAGGGAAAAAATGTGATGCATAACCAGGTTAGTATTTATTCATTAGCAATACATGTAGAGGAAGAAGCAAAGGGCAGCAAAGATGGAATGCTTGAAAATACCCAGCCAAGATTGAAAAGATCAGAAGAGGAAAAAGGACCTGACAAGAGTCACTTGAAAGGTTTAATACAGATTTTAGAAAAATCACAAGATGTTGAGTCACAGAAGTCACACATGAAGAAAGTTTCAAAAAGGAGGGAGTAGTCCACAAGGAGATCAAGCAAGAGAGTCTGAAAATTGTCCACTGGATTTCACAGAAGATATCTTCTAAGCCTGGCAAAAGTAGTTCCAGTGGAGAGGTTGGAGTAGAAGCCAGATTGCAAAGGTTCTGAGGTGAGGTGTCAATATGATGTGGAGAAGGAGAGATGGTAGTTGTTTCAAGGCAAGATTGTCTCTGAGCCGGGGTAGGCAAATATGTGTACATTTTTCCTTTGAAACTATTTCTTAAATATTCCACACCCTTTTATAGCAATGTCTCCTTTGCCTTATGGTCACATTTATTTTGATACACAATTTCCAATAAGAATTATGAAATTAAAATTGTTACCAAAAAAGGCATTCAGCAGCTTCTGAACTTGAATGTTGCTGCCCACAGTACGGTACAATCCCTCTGTCTTGATCCCTAGGGAAAAAGATTGAGGTCAGTTTTGCTTCCATAGCTAGACCTTTCATTTCCCTCAGGGTAGAGAAATAGGTACTTACACCTTGGTGTCAGTTCAAAGAGGAAAATGTCTCCCTACCCTCTCCAAGCTCTAGGGGAACAGTTTCGAAGCCTCTCTCCAAATTATTCTCTCCATACTTTCATTTGGATTATACCAAGATTTCATTAATGTGAACAGAAAAGAATATACTCTATAGTAAATAGAAAAATATGCTTAGGTGTGTAGCGGCGGGTGGCTGAGAATAGTGCCGCCATCTTGGAAGGGAGCTAGGGTTTAATTGAAAAAGGAGGAAATATCAACCCCGAGTTGCCCGTGAGCAGTGATAAAGGAAGAAAGGGATGGAATATGGCATATGTGAAACAAAAGGCCATTTTGCATATAGGGAAATTCTAGCAACATTTCAAAGATAAAGAGGCTTGGCTCATATACTACCTGCCCACATTGTAAATATTCTCAGAAACTAGAGAGTATCATCAACCTAAAAAAACACTGATTCCACATTTGTCTGAGTTCAGCTTTGCACCCCCTCAATTTTTAAACCAGTATGTATTGTGGCAGAAATTGAACTCTTATTTATTTGTGATGGAACTCTCATAACACTACTTGAGGAGTGCCCAGGTATTTGATGCTGTTTGATGCTCTTTCTCTCTCTCTCTCTCTCTCTCTGAAATACAAGAGGCTGTACATATCTAATATATACAACTTGGTGACTTTGGAGATAAGTGAAACCAACCATCAGCACAGTCTATGCAGAAACATATTCATCACCTCTAAATCTTTCCTACGGCCTTCTTTATTCATTATTATTTTTTTGTGATAAGAACTCTTAACACAAGATCTACCACCTTAGCACATTTTTAAGTCTGCAATACAGCATTGCTAACTCTGGCTTTACACTGTACAGTAGATCTCTAGGACACAATTCTCTTGTATAACTTAGAACTTTGTACCATTTGATTAATTAAGCTCTTTCTCTTTAAAAGCAGGAAACCACAAATTCTCCCAATATGCTTGGATACCACTGGTTTGGAATTTGCTAGAATTTTATAAATTTGTGTCTAGTGTTCAAGGCTTATAAATAGGTTTCATTGCTAAAATGAGTCCTGACCAACAAATGGCATCATTGCTACTTTAGAGAAATTGCCCCAGAATAAATTCAGAGTGACCAAATTCAAACACCACCAATACTCTGGTACATGTCTTACCTTTGGTCTCAATGACATTGATGCACTTCCTAACAAACTTGAACCCCACTTCATTCAGCTCCACTGTTTCAAACAAAGGAAAACAGAGTTAGGTCCTACTATAACAAGTTTTACCTACCAAACATTTGTCGATCACGCTAGGAGACTGCAGTGAGAGAATAAAGGGTATGGTTTTTCATCTCCAATACCCTTAAACGGAAAGATCTTTTTTTTTTTTCAGGGGAAGAAGAGCGTTTTTACTCTTATAACACAAAATGCTTTTAGCTATCCTATTGCATTATGTTTGTTTTAGGCATGAACAACATCAAACATGAAATGTTAGGATGGAAATGCACATAATTTCCATCGTGTGTTTAGAACAAGGGAGATATAATGTTCTTCTTTGTATTACTATTACTACCCACACCATAAGCTAAGATAAAGTGACTTCCTTATTTCAATAAGTAGACATATTTAAAAAAATAGGTCTGAATTTTATTCTACACAGAGGCATCAATAAATATGCTTGCATCAATATTACATATTACTGGTGAAAGTAGTAACTGTGATTAGGACAGCTAGCGGTTTGTAATGTCAATAGATCATAAATTTGACTCACTTTCTTCCTGTTTTGTTATGGGGCTGTGGTAGATCTACAAAAGAAGAGAAAGAAAAAGCCATGGCTATTGTGAATCACTGTAAGTAAGTATGGCAAATAATACAAAATCTCTTTCCCCAGATAGTCCATCAAAACCATTAGCGACTCTTAAGCTTTAATAAGATGAAAAAGTGGGCTAAAGAGAATCATCTGTGCCTAGGTCACTAGCAAACACTTGAATTAACGATCTCTGAAGACCAGCAGAGAAGCTCACTGCAGCTGAAGCTGTAGCCTACCCATCTTAGAGATTTACTTAGGTAAAGCTTGGAGAATTTTTCTGATGGAGCAAGAGAGCATGAGAGAAAAGAAATAGTTTTCTAACGGATACGTGGCTAACGGGCGTTGGTGGCAAAATGTAAATGCTCCCAATACAAACCTCCTACCCCAACGGCTAATTAATGGGTGTTTCTCTGTAGGAAAGCCAGTGTCCAACTGAAAGAGATCCATGCATTGATCAAGATTTGTCTGAGTCATATTGAACTACACACTGATAGCTATGTGAGAGACAAAAGAGGAGATCCTTGACTCTTGAAGTCTAGTCCTGGCTCCACCTCTACCTCACTATGAAATCTCGTGCATGTCCTTTTCATTCTCTACACTTCAAAATTCATATCTCTAAAATGATCAGGATTGGAGTAGGTGTCCCTTCAAGTCCTGATTTTCTTTGACACTTTAAACAAAGGCATGTGCACCATGTGTAAGATTAGTGAATTGGGGTGTTTAGTAAAGCCGCAACAATAATAATGTGAAACTGCAGGAAATATGCCTTCGATATGGGATCTGTTAGTCTGCTTTAACAAGCTCTCCTTCTAAAAGAAAATTTTTGGCATATGTCTGTATGCCCCTGGATATTTCAATGAGTGAGATTTCTGTGCTGACCAGCCCTTGCTGCCACTTTTATAAACAAATATTTGTGGAAAGTCTATCATAATCAAGTTGTTAAGGATCCATATTCAGTGGACCCATATTATTCTCCACAAAAAGCCATCTGCATCCTTCGACCTTTAAAACCTAAAGAGAGAACAAGTTCGGAAGAAGGAATCAAGAATAAAATGCCCCACTGAGCCTCCTACCATCTTCCTAGAGAAACATCATAGGCATGCAGTAGTTAAGCTCCAGGATTCTGGGAAGGAGGGAGGAGAGACAGGTCATGCACTACTTTCTGTACGGCAATCCTCACAATACCACTTCTCTCCTCCTACCTTCTTGGTTGCTATAAATGCAATCTGAGATCTGGGCACTCATCTTTAGTCTCCAGGGCACTGAGGAGACACAGAAAGAACACTCTGGAGTATATTTCCCCCTCTTAGCACATTTTTGCCTGACCAAAACAAGAAGATTGGACTCTATCCAAATATTATTGAATCTCAGTAGCTTTGCACTCATTCTTTAGCCCAGGTAGAAGCATCTAAAACTAACATAGCACATTATGGTTGATAGACTTCCATTCATTTGATTTTCCAAAGCAACCCTGTGAGGTAGGTAGAACAGAGATTGTTAAACCCATCTTACTGAATAGAAGAAAACTGAATCTCAGAGAGAGAGAATAACTTGCTCAAAGTCACACAACCACTGAATGGCACAACTAGGATGCAAATTCAAGATTTTGGAATTCCAACACTAAGAAGGCGATATTAGTTCATATACCACTAGAAGAAACCTACATGGAAGATACCAAAGAGAAAAAATGCTTTTTAATCATTTCTGACTCTTCAAGTTGGCGTTTCTATGATCATTACTAAACCTGTTAAGGTACTGCTTGTCTTCCTGAGTAACAATGTTCTAAACAGACTGGTACATCTTGAGATACGGGATGGCAGTACCATCTTCTCCACCAGCTGTACCCTTAAAGAGAACAAGCTGACTTGGGAATGTCAGATGGGGGCAGGAAACCATTTTGAATAAAATCTTAATAAATGCTTATTCCGTTATGATAATTATTTTCCATCTTTCTGTATGAACACATATTAATTTTATAAACTGAAAAAAAAAGGCTTAATATTCTTTCCTAAGAAGATCTTGTGGGCACAGCTGCATAAGGTAACACCGAAGCCAGAAGCTGAGAAACCTGAAATCTAGGCCCAGCCGTTATGCCTTTTCTGAGAGTAAGCCCAGAGAAGTCCCTCACCCTCTCTGGAACTCAAACTGCCTTACTTTTTAAACAAGAAATGTCAAGTCAACAATTCCTTCTAGATCTAAAATTTTGAGTCTGATGATCTGACCTTTTAATTGTCCTAGATGCACTGGTACCACTAAGGGCACTCACACACTGGATTATGGTACTGAGGTTTCTCTAGTATCCTGAGGTAACTTACAGGTTCTTTTCCATCCATGGCCTCCATCCATAGCCTTCTGTTAGCTTCTGAAAGGGCCTGCAAAGTGATGGTTCCTGGCCTAAGAGGGAAGAAATGACAAGTTAAAAGTAGAAAACTCACTTGAGAGAATGGAGTCTTGTGATCTCAGGTCTCTCTCAGCCCTGGGAGGTGTCACATTGAGCAGGCACATACAGAATTCCAATGTTTCAAAATCTCTTTTACTCAAAAAAACAATGAAACATTTAGAGAACGGTGACTTTGGGAACCCTAGAGGAGGTGGTATCTTGGCAACCTCACGCCAGGGTCGGGCAAGGAAATGGGAAGGTAGATGCCAAGATACCTCACCATAATACACACTTAAATTGGCTCCATTGTACTTGAGCCAAACTGTGGCTATCTCTGCCTTTCTCTCTTGGAAGCTAGCAGTTTGGTCTGGGCTCTAGGAGTAAGCATGTTCAGCATGGGCACATTCATCCGTCAAAAAAAGTGGCTTTGCTACTTCCCCCATCTATGATGTCCAAAGAGTATTTCCAGTTGGAAAGAATTCAACAACATGCACGCTGGCTCAGCACAGGGAGGAGGCCTTTTGGCTGACTTAAGCAATCTTATGACTAAAAATAACTAACAGTTATTGAATGTTCACTAGGTACCAGGTTCTGTTCTAAGTACGTGATATGAATTAATTCATATAATCTACCCAGGAACGTATAGAGCAGGTACTATATAGGAATCCCTATTTTACAGAAAGGGAAACTGAGGCATTGATAAGCTCACACAGTGGGTAAGTATAGAGCCAGGATTTAAATATAGAAATTCTGGTCCAACAGCCATGTTCTTTCTTAACTGGCATTTTCCCCATAGGAGATAGCCTCAAACAGATTTTTTTTTTCTATTTACTTGTAGGATACCTACAACCAGAGATACTTCAAGTTGGTATACAATATATGGGCTTTTTAGACCTTCACGACCAAACTGGGAATTTCAGATTGACCGTATTATTGCAGATATAAAGTCTCCTTGCATTACCTGTGTATCTGCGCCATTATGAGAAACTGGTTCCTCTTACTCCTTCTGTTAAGGTAAGACCTCTCTCAGAGTCATGGAATGATAAGAACAATGACAAGAGGATTCAGAGAGCCTGGAAAAGTAACTGGGCCTCCATGGGCCTCAGTTTTTTTATCCATAAGGGAGTTGGACCAGATGAGCTGGGAGGTCCCTTCCAGTTTTGATATCATGGAATTCCTATTTCACTTTCTATTAAAGTACATCTTAAAAAGGAAAACCTCCAAATGATCTTAAAGCCAATATCAACTAAAACCCAAGAGTTGGTTTTGGACACTGGATTCTTTCAAGTTTACCTTTCTCTAACCAATAACCAACCTTTTGGACATATCACATAGGGCTAGAAAGTCTAGAAATCTTTGTAAAGACAGCTACCCAGCTGAATCTTGAAGCCAGAGGAAGAACAAGGAAATGAGCAACAGACATAATAGCAGACAGTACAGACCAGATATGACATTAAACCCATCCTGGAACTCAGCTTCCCTATCTGGGAAATGAAAAATCCAGTATGTGTCTTCTCTTAACCTTACAGAGAGGCTGAAAGAATAAATAAGTGACTACTCAAGAAGCATGTGAGGATTCTTGGGTGCCATAGAAAGTCAAATTCACAGAATGATATTGATAAGAACAGGATGACAAAGTAGAAAGAACACTGACTTCCAGTCCAGGATCTTCCATTGACTATCTTTATGATCTTAGACAAATGCCCTGCCCTTCCTAATGTCCCAATCAGTCATCCAGAATAAAACAGCATATATAGCACATGTGCACTACAGTGAAGTGGTTAAGAGTGTGGGTTTGAAGACCAGAATTCCCGGATTTTGATCCTGGCTCTACCATTTGCTAGCTGTTACCTAAGCTGCTTAATTTCTCTCTGTCTCCTTGTCTTCCTTTGTGAAATTGGGATAACAGCCCATACCTCATAGAACTGTAGTGAGGATTAAAGGAAATTATACACTTCAAGGGCTGAGAATAGTGCCTGGTACAGAGGCAAATGTAAGCAGTTGTTGTTATTGTTATTATAGTTGTTGTTATTGCACTTCAAGCTCTATGAACTATAAGCCTGTGGTTTCAAATATTGGCAGCAAAGCTAATTGTTTTTTTAAAGATTGTATTTGAAAGAGAGAGAGCACAAGCAGGGGGAGCGGCAGGCAGGGGGAGAAGGAGAAGCAGTCTTTTCACTGAGCGAGGAGCCCAATGCAGGGCTCGATGTGGGGCTCAATCCCAGGACCCTGGAATCATGACAAAAGGTGAAGGCAGAGGCTTAACCAACTGAGCCACCTCAGCACCCTGGCAGAAAAGCTAATTAAAAAATAAGTTACCCTCTATTCCTGAGATAGTAAAAGGGACTCAAAGAATCCTTTGCTCTCTGTGCTGCAGGGACATGAGTACAGGTGCCTGATGTCTGCTGGGAATGCTGACTTTGTTTCTAGTAAATACCAGATTTACTAGACAGGAAAGCAGATGCCACACTCCTCAGAAAACTCCATGTGTGCAGAGGTACCTCAGCACCTGTTCATTATTATATTTGACGCTTTATTTCACAACATGTTTATTCGCCTTATAAGACAATGGAACAAAATTTCTAAGAAAACATAGACTTTGGAGGGGCGCCTGGGTGGCTCAGTCGTTAAGCGTCTGCCTTCGGCTCAGGGCATGATCCCAGGTCCCTGGGATCGAGCCCCGCATCAGGCTCCATGCTCCGCTGGGAGCCTGCTTCCTCCTCTCCCACTCCCCCTGCTTATGTTCCCTCTCTCACTGGCTCTCTCTCTCTCTGTCAAATAAATAAATAAAATCTTTTAAAAAAAACATAGACTTTGGAGACCTATAAAGAGTGCTTGAGCTCAGCCTTGCCACTATGTGACTTTGGGCAAGTCTCTTAACATATTCAAGTCTCATCTCCTCACCTATAAAATGGGGGAGGGGGATTAAATGAGTGAATATTTTTTAAGTGCCCAATATGTGGTAACTAAAATCACAGACATATCAAAACCTTAATTCCCGGTTCTGGTCTCAGAATTCCTCAGTGTATGGAATGGGAAAATACATTTAAAAGTAACACCAAATTTAGTATCTATCATAAGCCATGCATAGTGCTAGGTGCAAGATATATGAAGATAAACTGGTCCCAGCACCCAATCTCAGGGCCAAATTATTTGCAACTGCTTGAGTCTATGGGAATATTATTTGCAAACAGCTTGCAAATTTAAGCTGAAAAGGGAATCAGAATGAAACTAGACACAGAAAATGTTTATTTCTTGTAAGCACTTTGATGCTACAGAGTGAGAGATAATAAAGGTTCATGAAAGAGAAGCCACAGCCAACAGTCATTTTCTGCAATAAATAGGAGTATAGTTCCCCCCTTCCAACTAGGCCTGAAGCTGTTGGAAAAATGAGTGACAGCTGTATGGTTACCAGTAATGATGTTTACTATCACAACCATCTTTGGTCAGGACCATCCACTTTTAACAACGAAATCATATGGATTAACAAACAGAAATTTCAAATGGGGAAAAGGACTTTTTACATATTTCCAGACTAAAAAAAAAAAAAGTGTCCTCATCTCTTAGTATAATCTTTATGATTCCAGTCATCAATAGTTTTGTTCATATGATATTGTAATTCAACCTTTAAGTCCCTTTCTAGGAATCTGACCGTTTTGTTAAGTTCTATTCAACTACGCGGTACCTAATACATAGAAATGATAGGCTGAAATAACATGTACAAACATTTGTTCACTAAATTTTGATCAACCTCTCAACTACACAATATGCTCTTCTCCAAAGTAACTCCAAATGCTCTCATTTCAAAATTTCAAGGTTAAATTCACCTCTGATAAAACTGTCCAGGTCCAGAAAACAAAAAGAGGACACTGGAAAGAAACGAATGCAACAAAGTACAAAGTCTGAAAGCCTTAGCTGAAATCAGAAAGTTGAAAACTATTTCTAGTTTACCTGCAAAGTAGGGGAAGTCTATATCATGTTTGTACCAAGTGGGGGGAAAAGACTCCCCAATACCACTACCATCCTCCATCCCTTCTATCTCCCCTTAAAATGTGTTCCAATTCACTTGTTCTTGTATATTTTATTAGGAGATAAAAGAATGAGTTTTGCTGAATGGGAGAAGATATTTGCAAATGACATATCTGATAAAGGGTTAGTATCCAAAGTCTATAAAGAACTCATCAAACTCAACACCCAAAAAACAAATAATCCAATTAAAAAATGGGCAGAAAATATGAATAGATATTTTTCCAAAGAAGACATACAGAAGGCGAACAAACACATGAAAATATGCTCCACATCACTTGCCATCAGGCAAATACAAATCAAAACCACAATGAGATACCACCTCACACCTGTCAGAATGGCTAAAATTAACAACACAGGAAACAACATGTGTTGGCAAGGATGTGGAACCCCCTCATAGTGCTGTTGGGAATGCAAAGTGGTGCAGCCATTCTGGAAAACCGTATGGAGGTTCTTCAAAAAGGTAAAAATAGAACTACCCTATGACCCAGCAGTTATACTACTAGGTATTTACCCAAAGGATACAAAAATACTGATTTGAAGGAATACATGCACTCTGATGTTTATACCAGCATTATCAACAATAGCCAAATGATGGAAAGAGCCCAAATGTCCATCAACTGATGAATGGATAAAGAAGATACTGTGTACACACACACACACACACGCACGCACACACACACACGTGCGGGCACATGCACAATGGAATATTACCCACCCATAAAAAAAGAATGAAATCTTGCCATTTGCAACAACGTGGATGGAGCTGGAGTATATTATGCCAAGTGAAATAAGTCAGAGAAAGACAAATACTGTATGATTTCACTCTTGTAGAATTAAAGAAATGAAACCGATGAACATAGGGGGAAAAAAGGCAAACCAGGAAACAGACTCTTAACTATAGAAAACAAACTGGGGTTGCTGGAGAGGAGGTGGGAGGGTGGGTTAAATGGGTGATGGGCATTAAGGAGGGCACTTGTAATGAGCACTGGGTGTTGCCTGTAAGTGATGAATCACTAAATTCTACTCCTGAAACTACTATTATACTATACGTTAACTAACTGGAATTTAAATAAAAACTTGACACCACAAAAAAATAAAAGAATGAGTTTTGTTATCTCATCCCTGTGGCATCACCAAATGTTGACCATTGCATATCTGACAGCAAATTAAATCCTAGGAGTGACTTATTCTACCTAGAGCAGGTGAGGCAAAGATGACTGAACCTTCCACAGGGAGAACCAGCTCTGGGCCAGGTCTAACAGGGATTCCTGTGAACAGCAGGCAGAAGAGCCAAGACAATACTGTCACGAATAGATTTGCTCATTTTCATCACAAGAGATAATAGACGAAAATAAAAGATCTACTCAGGCTCAGCACCTGGCACATGAAGACATTACCAATTCATACTAGCACAGCTTACCTTTCATTAGTTTCTATATCAAAACAGAACCTTTTGTCGATAGACTCTGTCTTCCTCCTCACGCAGTACTTCAGGGTTAAGTCCAAAGGCCCCTGATATAAGAGAAGGATTAATAGCCAATTTGAAAAAAAAATGCACAGAAGTTTCTTCTGCCTCCTGCAGTAGCCTCAGCCACTTGGAAGGCATCTGTCAGGGCAGCAGGAGTAATGTTTAGCCTCACTGAGAACCTTGTCCCTACACACTGGGTGTTACACGCAAGTAATGAATCATGGAATTTTACATCAAAAACTGGGGATGTACTGTATGGTGACTAACATAATATAATAAAAAATTATTATTATTTAAAAAAAAAAGAACCTTGTCCCTTCAAACAGTATTTGCCGCAGATGGTTTCTTCTTGCTCCAACAATTAATCGTTGAGACCAGGACAAAATGCTCAGGGTAAGTCAGTACTCTTTTCCAAGCATGGTAGATTAAACAGGAAGCTCATTATACATAATATAAGGGGAATGTAGGACAAATGGGCTGACCAAATGGCATTAAGTGTACCAAATAAAATTTTCATAAAACCTCCAGGTTGGAAGTGGCTTTATGTTACCCTCCTTCCATTAAATTGGCAGATGGATGAGGGGAGAGAAATATTTTCATTCCCCACCTCCGGACTCTTCAGGAAGACAGGAATCACAAAAGCAATCTCTCCAAAGATAGGGCAGGAGTAGAGAAAATGAGCAAATTTATATATTACTCAAAGTTCCATTTGATATTTCATATATGCAGAATAGTGTAGCCCACCTTAGTCTTATGGGCACTTAATAAGGCCACTGAACTCCACTGTGTCCACAGATTAAAATTTCCCAATCCCACATTGTTCAGTTTCCCTCTATCATCTCAACAGAGACAATGTGGTATACGAAAGAGAAGTAACATTTATCAATTACCTACCATTTGCCACACATTATGCTAGGTATCTTTAAACCAATTTTCTTCATAATAACCCTTAGAAAGAAGTGAAGCTCAGAGAGGTAAAATGGCATAACCAAAGTCACCCGAGTCGACATAGTGGAAATAGTAATAAACTAGGAAGTTTAAAACCTGGGGTTTTGTCTCAGTTATGCTATTTACTAGCTTACAACCCAGGGCAAATAATTTTCTTCTCTGAATCTTAACTTCACAATCTATTAAATGGGGAAAATGCTGACCACCTTGCTGCCAGGAATTCAGAAACACTTCCCAAGTGCAGATCTGGGTCTAGGTACTATGCCATCCGAACTGGCCTATACAGTTGATCCAACAGATCAAACAATACTTCTTTCTTATTGGCACACTCAACCCCCTTTCAGGCCTATCCTTTTGCTGCCCCTATACTATAAAAACTCAACTCTAAATTCAACCTTCAATCTGCCTTCTTTACCCCAATACTGAGGGGTATTACTAGTCTTTCGAGATGGCAGTAATTAACAGCATCATATACTCAGCCTCCCTCTTTAAACTCTCAACTCCCTCAGATTCAGAGGCATCATAGCTCAGGGGCCTCGGCCCTCTCTATTACTCCTCCATCTGTTTTATGCCCCATCCATGCAGAAGTGCTCTCATTTCACACATGTCAGAACTCTCATGACTCCAAAACTGCAAATAATGCTTCTTCCACCTGCAATGACTATCTATATTCCTGGTCTGCCTCAACTCTTAATTGTTCTACAAAGTGCAGTTCAGCTTTCATTTCCTCCAAAATTCTTCCCCAATCCCATACACTGCTCACTATGTGTTTTACACATTATACTAAAGCTTCCTGCTTTTGTGCCTT
Source organism: Ursus arctos (assembly GCF_023065955.2). Classification (NCBI taxonomy): domain Eukaryota; kingdom Metazoa; phylum Chordata; class Mammalia; order Carnivora; family Ursidae; genus Ursus; species Ursus arctos. Next base: position 54,215,826 of record NC_079873.1, read on the forward strand.
ATTTCCCCAACTGACTGAGAACTCAAGGACATGGGCAGCATCTTATTTATCTTTATATCTCTAGAATCTAGGAAAGAGTTAGTGGCTAGGAAATTTTTATGAACTACAGTATCATTCTTGCCATTTTTCTGATGAGGAAAATGATACTGAGTAACATTATGTAATGTACTTGGGGTCAAAAAGCTCCTAGGTCACAGAGCTAGGATTTAAACCCAGTTGTTGAAAGTCAAAATACAGCACTCTTTCCTCTTACCACAACTGCCTGACAGGGAAATAATGGGGATCTTATAAAACAGAATATGGGAAGACAACCTATTAAGTGAGCAGGACAACACAAATGGAAGTTGATAGGCTGAAATAGTAGGCAACACTGGTAAATACCATAGTCAGAAAGAGGCCTAATTCCTCCATCTTCAAATTGAACTATTAATACTTGACACGACTACTGGGAAAGTAAATGAGACACATGCCAAAAGTGTCTAGCTCAGTGCCTGGCACACGATAGATGTTCAATAAATAGTGGATTTTAAGGTGTTATCATAGTCTCGCTTACTTGTATTACTTACCTTTCTAAAATGCAAACCAGTAATAGGAACTGAGAGAACTGACAAGAAATCACTTCCAACTTCATTTTAGGGAAACTCAAGGTACTACTTTACCTTCCCTTCTTTCTAAATAGAGAACCAAGTTCCTCTTTCTACTCCATAAGGAATCCCATATTAAAACTGCTTAGGCTGACACTACTGCAATTTTACAAGCTGCCACTCAACGAAAAGGGAAGAAGGAAAGAAAAACTAAAAGGAGAGCTTGTGCTCATCTCCTAGGAGGATATGAAAGTGGTATGTACTGCATCTGCGTTGAGCTTTGCAGTAGGTACCTGAGCAGGAGAGAAAGGGCCTAAATCAGCTTACTTTTTGGGACAGTTAACGTGTGTAGGAAAAGAAAAGGAAAAAACTCCAGGACGGTGCGTATAAGCACTAGAAAGTAAGATGCATCAGCTAATTTGTGACAGAAATGGAAAAAATATTGTGGTAGAACACAAGACAAATTTATTGAAGTCACATTGAAAGGTACTTTGGTAATTAACAGACTGGAAACTAAGAAGAGTTTTGGAGTCAGAAATGAGTAACTGGCCCATATAGAAGCATGGATGAGGGTTCTGGAAACCCCATTTGGTACACTTCATTAGAGGTGTATTCCATCTCCAACACACATTCAAAGCTGAGTGATACAATTTTTGGTTAAAGACAAAAAAGGCAGTTTTCAATCGCCTGACACCAAATCTCAGTGCTCTCTAATTTTCTGTGAACAAGCCATACAAGAGAGATCCTCCATGGAAAGCAAATTGGCCCAATTTTTCTCTAAATTTCTGCCTACCAAAATTGGGTCTTCTCGCACCACCAAGGTTTAGTGCTAACAAATGAACCTTGTTTTACTCTGTAAACAATTTGTAAAGAATAGAAATCCTTAAAAATCATGCCTTAAGACCCAGTCTAAGAGACAGTTTCAGGGACACATTAAACTACTTTTAGAATATGAACAGCCAATCTATAAGCTTTTATCTTAGTAAACCCGAAAGAGAGAGAGAGAGAGAATTTCCAAAACCTCTACAAAGGTAGGCAAAAGTGAGATGAAAGAATAAAAATTTTTGGCTGTGTGATCATATATATACATATATATATGTATATATATGTATATATATATATGCATGGTTTTAAAGAAAAAGGATATAGAGATATGTATTTAAAAATATTCTTTTAGCTAAAGAATGGAGAATGGACTATATATATATAATATATAATATAATATAATACAATAAGTAAAGTATAGTTTGTAATGTACAAGATTAGGTTCTTCCAGGTTAAGTAACTATTTTCTTAGTGTGTTAAACTCATCTTGACATTTTAGGGGATAGGGGAAGTTTTGGAGGACAGAAGAAGAGGCATTACCTGCTTAAATATATCTGAACATTACACAGACTATGGGGTATAGGTTATTCCAACTTTAGGAAACAGACATACTTCTCTAAACAAGGACTTTTGGAAAATGATATTTTAAACACTTGCTATTTAAAGGAATCCTAAGAATCCTAAGAAGTAGAGACTTCTTAGAAGCAAGTAACACTATCCTCCTGTAATTCATCCACATTCTTGCAAATTTTCTTATACAATGTGACAAGCACTTGTAATAATTTAATAAATGATCTGAAAAAGTACAGGCATTTCAGAAGGCTTGACATAATTAACAGATATATTTCACTCAACTGAGTAGTATCTGGTCCAATGCAAACTTAGGTCAAAAGGAACATACAGTCATGGCTTCACATGACAGTGATGGACTTGATTCTTTGACACTAAGTCAAGATACACTCTTTTCTGAGATGCAGTCACAGATGAATTTCAAAAAATAAGGCACACAAAAGAACTGACCTGTTTAGCACCTGGCTTCTGCTCCATAGGTGTCATGGTGAGCGTTTTGGTCTCCTTCTCATACTGGCAGTAATATTTCACCCAGGATATTCCCAAAGCCCCTACAATGATAGGCAAAAGTGAGCTGACAGACTATACCCATTTGGCTGTATGGTCAATACATTCCTAAGATGGAAGTGGTATAGGTGTAGTCTGCTCTTCATAGTCATAGGGCTTCAGATCTAGCTCTAAACTTCCCCCTTAATTCCAACCCTGCAGGGCTAGCAACCAGCACATATAGAGATCCTTTCCCTCATCAAATGCTTTCCACATCTGCTCTAGCTTGCTCCAAATAACTCTTCTTGCCACGTCCCTTCTAAATGCTTCTACTACTCATCCTATTGTATGAGCTGGAAACACGTGTAATCTTCTGCTTCTTCTTCCCTGTAACTTGTCCCATATGATTGGTGGTTGGGTTCTGCTCATTCTATTACCCACATGTCCCTCCTGCAGCTGCTGCCTCCTCTCCATCCCTTTTAGAACTGAATTAGTTCAGGACCCTATTGCTGAATTACTTGTAATGTTTTATGATCTATTTCAAACAAAATAAAAATTCACCATTTCTCTAATTAATTATGACCAGTGGCCTGATTTCTCCCATCTCTGATCACTCCCTTCTAGTCCATTCTCCATTCTTTAGCTAAAGGAATATTTTTTTAAAATACATATCTCTATTTATATCCTTTTTCTTTAAAATCATGCATGGCTTTCCCACTGTCTCTAACCTCAGGTTGACCCACAAAACTCTTCATAATATGATCATATTTACCTTTCCTACTTTGTCTTTTGCCACCCTCTATGATCCTGTCTGATTGAATTACTTTCAGTTACCAAATACATAGGTGTCTATATATTTTTAGTCCAAATTCAATACATACTTAAGAGTGAATGGGTCACTATTAATAATTACATCAGGATGGCAGGTGTAATCCAGGGCATAATCCAGGGCTAAGACAAACTAAGACCCTGCAAATAAACTACATCCTCACACACCTTTGTGCCTGAGTAACATGCAATGCTATATACCTGGAATTTTTCTTTCCCCCTTTTTTTGCCTATCAAACCTCCACTCATAATTCAAGTTCTAATTCAAACATTGCTTCCTCAGTGAAGCCCTTAGATATATACCCCAAATGCAGTGCTCAACACATTTCCTTATAATTCTTGATATAGTTGTCTGTCTTCCTCATCAGACTGTGAACTTCTTGAAGGCAAAAACCAAGATTGGTTCATTTTTTTAAATCCCCAATGCACTGCATATTGTCTGGCAAAAGGATTCTCAGTGAACATTCAACTGAATAGCAACGTCATATCCATTTGACAAATTAGAAAACTGGGGCACAGAAGGACCATGTAGCTAGTTGACATTAGAGCCAAGATTACAAAATCATTATTCCCATATCTTTTATAATATAGCAGTAGTTCTCAACCAAGGGCAATTTTGCCTCACAAGAGATATTTGGCAATGTCTGGAGACATTTTAGGTTGTCACACCTATGGGGTGCTATTAGAATAAAGTGAGGACAGACCATAGATGCTGCTAAGTATCCTATAACGTACATGACCCTCCCAGAACAAAGAACTACCCAGCCCAAAATGTCAACTGCACTGAGATTGAGAAATTCTGCAATGCAGACTTGAAGAAATAAACCTGAAAGGTGGAAGAACATATCTTTGAATACTATCAAAAGTTAATTTCTCTAAGAGAAGAAAAGATGATAATATCACTGCTTAATGTCATGCTTTGTGAATTGCAGTAGTTTTCGCCACTGGTAACATCTGAGCAGCCTCTTTTGCCTCTTCTTCCCAGTTATGATCATTCTGGGCAGGGCTGAAATCACAGGCTTTGGGAGCATTGGGTCATAGTTCATAAGGGAAATCAAAGAGCACATACAGGTTTTCATAATGTAATTTAGTAGGTAGGAAGGCTTGAATCTTCTGCGATATTCAGTGAAAGGATAAGTTAACCCGTGTTCCTTGGTTAGCAATGAACAACTGTCTTGCCCACTGAAATCACAATGGTTATTGTTTAGTGCTTTAAGAGCAACCTTGTGCTCCTAAGGCAGTGGAAGGTATAGGGTGTAGTGATAGGAGCATAGGTTTCGGCAATTCATAGAACTGAGTTTACTCTTAGGCTTTATACTTGATAGTTGGGTAACATTCAACTAGTGATCTTTCTAAGCCTCAGTGGCCTCAAGTAAAATGGGTATGATAAGTGGTTTTAAAGATTAAATGAGATAGTATATTTAAAGCAACATGCCAGGTACATAGTAGGTGTAATAAATATTATATTATATTATTTTTCTGCCTCCTTAGATCTTATCATCCCAGAGTCTTTGTAAGACAAATGCTTAACCTCCCCCTCCAATTTCTCCTTCCTTTTTTTTTTTTTTTTTTTTTTTTTTGGTCACGATTTCCACACTGTTCTCCAAAGAGGTGTAGTTGTCAGGGGTCTGTGAACGATATGGGTGCCTGGAGTTTGGAAAGGCCAAGTGGCAGTAGGTGCTAGCCTACTTAAACCCAGTGGGTATTCTTGTATTCCCACACACATTTCTCTTGTGTATAGAGATAGCCTTCGATTGTAGGCTGTCCTGGAAGTTTGCATGTCTGAGGAGCTTCTTTCATCCGTTTTTTAAGTTCTTCCATCTCTTCCCGGGTACTGGAGAAATGATTTCTTGTCTGTGAAGACATTATCATCAGAATTATCATTACCATCATCATTATTAAAAAGCAGATCTGGTGCTGAGTTTTCTTGGTTTGCATAATATGCTACACCATAGCAAAAAAATGTTGAATAGCATAGTGACTAGAAAATAACTTTATGGAGTTTAACAGTACTAAAGACTAAAAGGAAAACAGAAACATAAATAGCAATATAACCATAAAAACACATCTGGGAGACCTTTCTTTTTCTAATGGGAACCACATAAGCCAATAAATAGGGGTTCTTAGAATTCTGAGCACCAGACTAACCTCTGCTTTATAAGATGGGAAACTGTAAAGAAAGTTTCCAAAGATAATATTATCATGGCAACTTCAAAGCTCTGCCTCAAGTAAAGTTACTGCCTACTTGACTCTGAATCAAATTCTGGCTGTTAGGATAAAACACATGACAAGGTGTTATCTTTGAAGGCAGGTCAATAAAAAAGTTATGTTTTCATATTCATGAATAACAAAAGCTAATGGTAAGAAGAAATCTATTTAAAACTATACAACTAAAACACAATAGCAAAACACTGTTTGAAATGTGGGTGTGAAAATCACTAGAGATAGGTCCTTAGTGTCCAGCCTCAAGACTGTTACATCAGTCAGAAAGGTGAGCTGAGCTACCTTATCTTGTTGGGTTCACTCTATTGATTATCCTGTGAATGAGTTCATCATATACACAGATACAAAGGGTTGTTATTAAACTCAAACTTTTCAAGTTCTATCTGGAGGAGGATTCAAATGATTAACCTGGTTATAGGAATATTTTATAAATACATAGAAGTCAGAGGCTCTCACATTCTGGTGAAGGTGAGTACCCAGAAAGAAAGAAACAAAACAACTATAAGTCAGGATCCTCCTAAACAACCAGATGAAGTTTATTTCCACTACCAACCTTATTACCAACCTTTTTCATATAAAAATACTCTACACATTTTATGCAATGTAACAACTAGTCCAAAGTCACTATCTCAGTGATACCTTCTCTAACTGTGCCAGGCAGTCAAATGTTCCACTTTATGTGCTTCCTTAAAATATTTGGACTTAATCCTATTGAAACACTTATCACAAGGAATTATGATGTGTTCCACTGTCTCTTTCCTGCAAGAGACTGTATGTTCCCCAAGGAAAGAAAAACTAATGTACATCATTATGGTATGTCCATGCCTGGCACAGAGTATGTATTGTATCAATAACCGTTCATTAAATGTGGGTTAAATAAACGAATGAGAAAGAAATATATATGTTACAAAGATGGGAAGGCTGTGCCTATGGCCATCTATAAGAACCAGCAGGAGAAAGAAGGTGAATAAGACCTTTATATACAATTTATTTAACTCTAGTAATTAGTGAGAAAAGGAAGAGAGGAGGAAATGGGCATTCATGGTCATAAAACTCACAAGTGACTGACCAACATGGAGGCAGCATAAGACCTGTGCTTAAACAAGCCCATAGCTGGGTTCTGACCTGGGAGGGATGCAATAAATCAATAACGTTTAATATTTATTGGCTAGATAGAGGTGTCACTGGGTGGAAAAGTAGGTTTGAACAACAATAAGTCTCAAAGACTGGTAAGAGTTGAAACTAGAGGATCAAGCACACTAAAATATTTAAGATCCACACCAGTATGTCCTGACAAATTGGCTTAAAACACACTAAGCTGGGATTTCACAGTCAAGGTCATTGGGGCTGAAATCCAATTGGAATGCAGGGACAGGTGAAGAAACCCACATGCAAACTCACATTCTGCAAACTGAGCTGGAGCTGCTGTTTGTATGGGAGGAAATCCTGTGTGAGTTCCACAGTCAGGCTGTTGGAAATGAAGAGACTATGAAGAAAGGCCAACACCTAGGGAAAACGTATACAAATAATTTTATCATCAGTACCTTCTCATTACCAAATAAAGGAAAAAGAAACACAGAAAAGAAATTCCACATACCCAGCATAGTGCTAAAAGTAATCATGGAAATACGAACAAGTCTACACATAACTCTTCTCTTATTAAACATTTACATCAGACTTAGTTCCAGAAAATAAGAACTACTAACAAATGTATTCATTCAGATCCTTTCCAGATAGCATATAAAACCATTCATAGTTTGGATCATATGGGAATACACTGTGTATTTTCTCGCTATATCCTCAGATTTGGCACAGAGTAGGTATTCAATATTTGTTGAATAGATAAGTGAATAAATGAGTAAAGTAGGATTCTGTAACTTAATAAAGACTGTCCTGATGCTAAAAGATTCAAAGAGTGTGAACCTATCTTCAAATTAGAAATGTTTCAGAGGGGTTTCAGAATAAGACATGCAAATGATCAATAAAATTTTTTAATGTTCCAAATATTCAACCTCATTAATAATTAAATACACAGAAATAAAAACAATGAAAATATGATTCCATCTATGAAATACAAACCTTTAAACAATAATGCTCAATTCTGGCAATAGTAAAGTATAACAGGAAGTAGTAATAATTGCTCTATTCTTTTTAGAAAATAAGCAGGTAGGTATATATAAATATGCACACAGATATACCATATGCGTATATTATCAATATAAACACAAACTATATATATGTACATATACATAAACACAGATAAAAACTATGTACATACACACACCCATATGTATATGGGTGTGTGTACCACATACATTGTCATATACACAATCTTTCTGTTTCTCTTCCAGGCTTTCTCATCTCAGGAAATGACACTACCACCCACTCAATCAAGCCAGAAAGTAAAGAATCATCCTTGAGTTCTTTTCCACTCACATCTCCATCCAAAGCCTATCAGTTTTACAGCCAAAATATATCTCTAATCCAGCCATTCTTTTCTGTTTCCACTTTCACTAATCTAACCCAAACCAACATCTTTTCTTGCCTAGACTACTGTAGTAGCCTCCTAATTGGTTTCCTTACTTCCACTGTTGCTCTCTTCCAAGCCATTCTTCACACAATAAAATCAGCTCATGTCACATCCTATTTAACACTTATCAGTGATTTTCCACTACACTTGGACTAATATCCAAACTCCTTACCATGATTACAATTCCTATGCCTTCTTATCATACATTATTTCATGCCACTCTCCTTTTCTATTGCCTGTATCTAAAGGCACTAATCTTTTCATTCCTCAGGCACACCATTCTTTCCTAACTTAAGGACCATACACATGCATTTTTTTCTGTGTCTGTAATATTATTTCCCCATTATTCATGTGGGCTCATCCTCCCTTTCTTTAGAACTTATCTTAAGTGATACTTTCAGAGTCCCTCCTTGACCACTTAATCTAAAGTAGCTACCCATTCTTGTTATTTGTTTTAGCTCTTATCATAACTTACAATTAGTTTTATTTATGTGTATCCTTCTTTCCCTACTGTCTACTCAATAAGAGTGTAGTCTTCATAAAGACAGAGACAGAGTCTGTCTTGTTCACTATAGGATACCTAGTGTTTAGCATAGTGCCTGACATATAACAGAAGCTCAATTATGTTTTTTGTATAAACGAATAAACACTTGGTTGCACACACATATATATAAAGATATATACAAATGTGAGGACAGATACACATGTACATAGATATACATGCTCACGTGCAAAATATATACATGTGTACACAGACCTGCACACATGTGTACATACACCCACATCTACAAGTACAAAGACACCTGTAAATAGAGAAAGAAATATAATAAATACACAGAAAATTTGGAAGGAAAATGCCAAAATATTAACAGTGATTATCTCTGTATGGGGAATTTGTTATTTTTGTTTTGCTTTTCCTATAATTTTTCTAGCTTTTCTGCACTGTGAGTTAAAATTCAACATAGTTGTCAAATCAAAGCACACCCCTTTTATAGTCAAGGAGATGTAAGTAGAAAAAAATGAAGAAGATAGAAGTAAAAATAGTACAATAGGAAGACATTGAGTGCAAGGGACATGAGCTCCTAGAACATTGACTGGCATATGATAGGCACTTTAGAAGTTTTATGAAAGCATGAGAGCAATGAAGGGTGGAGAACAAGGTAAAAGGAAGGGTGACAGAGAAATCAAAGGAGGGAGAAAAGGAGAAAGGAAGCAAAAAAAGAGAAGGAAAGAAAAATCATAGCTGCGGGGGAGAGAAAATGGGAGAGGAAAGAAAGGTGGGAGAGGAGAGATAAGGAAGAGAGAGAAAATATTATTAGTAAGAGAGCAAGAACAACCCAAGCTAGTGGTTTATTTTCTTGACATTCATTATTAAGCATTAAATATCCTTCACCATCTTTGAAATTTCAATTTTATGATCAAAGTTCTCCACGATTACCTGGTATTTGGTAAATATTTTTAGACTATTCATCAACAGATAGAACTTACTGGCTCCACAATGTTGAACTTCTTGGACTCCTGAACTTCCTGGATTTGATAAACATAATCAAGGGAGGACTCAAAGAAATTGTGCCTCTCCTTGTCCACCTGGAGGTCTGCCTGTAGAGGAAGGGTAGCAAATGTCACATAACAGCATAATCATTTATGCAAGTCACTGCTTATGGACTCAACAGAATGCTAAAGCTAGGGGAGAATTTAGCTACCAAGTAATGATCTTATTCTTTTATTTTACAGACAGAGAATTATAAACCAAGAAATAAAAAGTGATCAATGTGAAACTTCTGGTTTCTGATCCAACAATTAAAAAGCTTGAAAGTTATCTCACCCATCCTCACAGGAAAAATGATGAACAAGTTGAAAATGAACAACTCCCCTTAGAAAAAACAGAGAACTGAAGTCAGAGGGAAAACAGTTGCCTCAAATATTGGATAGACAGTTGAAAATGGAGAATTAGAGCTTACCAGAGCAGAAGCCTAGAAGCAGAACCCTGTTACTGCAGCCAGTACCAGACTATCAGTTATTTAAGAATAACTCTCAGGGCACCTGGTGTCTCAGTCAGTTAAGCGTCTGACTCTTGCTTTCAGCTCAGGTCATGATCTCAGGATCAGGAGATGGAGCCCCATGTTGGGATCCACAATCAGCAGAGAGTCTGCTTAAGCTTCGCTCTCTCTCCCTCTGCCCCTCCCCCACCCTGCACTCTCTCTTTCTTTCTCTCTCTAACAAATAAATACATCTTTTCTTTTTTTAAAAGAATACCTCTCTAAGGAAATCCAAAGACAACAGGGAAAACAGAAACAAAAATACCAGAGGGAATTTTGGCCTCTTAGAACAATAGCTAGAATAAACTAAGCATAGTCTAACAGCAAACTAAACACAGCCTAACTCCTAATTATATAAACATAAAGCCTCCTACTAAAGGCCTGCTTATCTCAGTTCCTTTTATCTGGAACATCATGCCCAGCTTTAAACAAAATAGTACTAGGCACTCAAAAGGGTAACAACAACAACAAAAACCAATTTGAAGATAAACCACAAACATCAAAACCAAACTTAGATAAGGCAGAGATAGTGGATGGTGGAATTGTTACACCAGAAATTATAATAAGGTCTTTCATTGAAAAAGAGGACAATACACAAGAATACGTGAGTGGATATAGGAAAACTTGAAGAAATAATCCAAAGGAAATGCTGGAAATCAAAAACAATAGCAGAAATGAAGAATTCCTTGAATGAGCTTATCAACAGACTGAACAAGGCTACAGAAAGAATCAGTGAACTTGAAGATATGTTATTGAAACTTCAAAAACTGAAATGCAAAGAGAAAAAAGAATTAAAAAGATACAGTCAAATATTTAAGAAGTGTTGGACAATTATATAAGGTGTAAGATAGGCATACTAGGAATACCAAAACAACAAGAAGAAGAGGAATATAAGAAATACTTAAAGTGATGATTAACTATGGACTATGAGAAACAAACTGAGGGCCTCAGAGGGGAGGGGGGGTGGGGGAATGGAATAGACCGGTGATGGGTATTAAGGAGGGCACGTATTGCATGGTGCACTGGGTGTTATACACAACTAATGAATCATCGAGCCTTACATCGGAAACCGGGGATGTACTGTATGGTGACTAACATAATATAATAAAAAATCATTAAAAAAAAAAAAAAGAGATAGAAGCTTCAAAAAAAAAATAAAATAAAAAATAAAAGCATGCCTATTTATCTTAAAAAAAAAATAAAGACATAGAGAAAATCTTGAAGGAAGCAAGAAGAAACACACCTTATCTAAAGAGGGGCAAGAATAAAATTTCTCTTAAGAGAGCATGCAAAAAGAAGAGAATAAAGTAAGATATTTAAGGTATTGAAAGAAAAATCACAAATTTAGAATTCTGTATCCAGAAAGGTTATTTTGCAAAAGTGAAGAAAAATTAAAGATTTTCTCAAACGAACAAAAATTGAAGGAATATATTGCCAGTAGAATTGTGATCCAAGAAATATTATAAGAAGTTCTTCAAGGAGAAGGAAAACTATATAAATGAGAAATGCATACCAACATAAAGAAAAGAAGAGCACTAGAGAAGGAATAAATGAAGGTAAAATAAAATCACATTTTTTTCTTATTTTTAACTAACCTCACAGATCAGAGTTTGTCCAAAATAATAATTGTAGCAATGTATTTGGTGATTAGAAATTATTAAAAAGTAAAATGAATGACATCAATATTATATGAGACTGAAGGGAGATATTCTGTTACAAGGTTCCTGTGCCACACATGAAGCAGCATTATGTTATTTGAAAGTACACATGGATTAATTGTAAATGCATTTTGCAAAAGAGAATAACCACTAGGGAAAGTTTTTAAAAAAGTATAATTCATATGCTAGGAGAGGACAGAAAATGGAATAATATAAAATTTTAAGTTAAAAAAAAGAGAAGGCAGAAAAAAACTTAAGAGGATAAAAAAATAAAGGGTAGCCAACAATAACAAACACAGTATATTTGTCCAACTATATCAATCACTTTAACAGTTAATGGTCAAACACACCAATTAAAAGTCAGAACTGTCAGAATACATAAAAAAGAAAAGACAAATATATGTTATGCATAAGACATCACTTTATATATAAATGACATAGATAGACTAAAAGTAAAGGTATGGTGAAAGATATTCCATGCTGGCAGGAATCAAAAGAAAGCTGGAGTAGCTATATATTTTTTTAAAGATTTTATTTTTTTATTTATTTGACAGAGATAGACAGCCAGTGAGAGAGGGAACACAAGCAGGGGGAGTGGGAGAGGAAGAAGCAGGCTCCCAGCGGAGGAGCCCGATGTGGGGCTCGATCCCAGAACGCCAGGATCACGCCCTGAGCCGAAGGCAGATGCTTAACGACTGAGCCACCCAGGTGCCCCTGGAGTAGCTATATTAATCTCAGAAAAAGGAGCCTTCGGAGCAACAAAACCTGCCAGGGAAAAAGAGGGGCATAACATAGTGATAAATGGGCCAGTTCTCTCAGAAGATATAACAACTGTTATTACGTATAATAGACATCAAAACATGTGAGGCCAAATACTGATAGAACTGCAAGGAGAAATAGATGAATCCTCATTTAGAGCTGGAAATTTCAACATTCCTGTCAGTAATTGAGGCAGAAAATCAGTAAAGACATAACTGAATTGAATAGCACCATCAACCAACTGTATCTAATTAACATCTGTAGAACCCTTCATCTAACGACAGCAGAATACACCTTATTTTCAAGTTCACACGGAACAACCACTATGATCAACCACATTCTGGAACATACAATACGCCTGAACAAATTTAGAAGAAAAGAAATCATACAAAGTATGCTCTCAGACCACGATTAAATAACACTAGAAATCAATTAACAATAGCTGGAACCTGCCAAAATACTTAGAGATTAAACAGCACATTTCTTTTTTTTTTAAAAGATTTTATTTATTTATTCGACAGAGATAGAGACAGCCAGCGAGAGAGGGAACACAAGCAGGGGGAGTGGGAGAGGAAGAAGCAGGCTCATAGCAGAGGAGCCTGATGTGGGGCTCGATCCCACAACGCCAGGATCACGCCCTGAGCCGAAGGCAGACGCTTAACCGCTGTGCCACCCAGGCGCCCCTAAACAGCACATTTCTAACTGATACATAGGTCAAAGAAGAATTCTGAAGAGAAATTAAAAAGTATTTTGAACTAAATGACAAAGAAAATGCAACTTAGTATTTGTGGATGCAGTGAAGGCAATGCTTACAGAAATGCTTATAGCATGAAAGGCACATATTAGAAGAAATCTGAAATCAAAATTTAAGATTCCACCTTAGAAAACCAGAAAAAGAAGAACAAATTTCAACCAGAGTAAGCAAAAGAAAAAAAATAATAACAATTTTTAAGGAAACCAATAAAATTAACAGGAAATCCATGGAGAAAATCAATAAAGTCAAAAGCCAGTTAATACAAAACATCAAGAAAATTGATAAGACTATAGCCAGGTTAAGTAAGAAAGAGAGAAGACCTAAATTTAAAATGTCAGAAATGAAAGAGGGGTCATCACTACTGAGCTCATGGATATTAAAAGGATAATAAAGGAGTATTAATAACAACTCTATGGCCTAAAATTTGATAACCTAAAAGAAATAAGCCAATTCCTTGAAAGACACAATCTTCCAAAACTCACACAAGGTGAAATCGTGCAATCTGAATAGATTGATATTTATTAAAGGAATTAAATAAGTAAATTAAAAGCCTTCCAAAAAAGAAAGCACTAGGCCCAGATGGGTTCACTGGTGAATTTGACCAGATGTTTTAAGGAAGAAATGATCCCAGGTTCCACACTCTCTTCCAGAAAATAGAAGCAGAGGGAATATTTCCTAACTCATTCTCTGAGGCCAGCATTACCCTGATACTAATACCAGACAAAAACATTACAATAAAGGAAATGTACAAATCTGTATCTCTCATAAATGCAGATGCAAAAATTCTAAACAAAATATTAGCAACTCAAATCCAACAAGGTATAAAAAATTATATATAAATTATATATTAAAATTATACAGGGCCACATGGGATTTATTCCATGTATGCAAGGCTGGTGCAACACTCAAAAATCAATTGATGTAAGTCATCACATCAAGAACCTAAAGAATAAAAATCATATGATCATAACAACAGATACAGAAAAAATATTTGACAATATCTAACCTCCATCGATTTTTGAGAAAAACATTCGACAAACTATACAGGAACTTTCTCAATTTGACAAAGAACATCTGCAAAAATCCTACAGCTAACATTGTATTTGATGGTGAGAAACTAGATACTTTCCCTCTAAGATCAGTAACAACTCCTATTCAAATCATAGTGGAATTCCAAGCTAATGAAATAAGAAAAGCAGATAAAAGGTATACATATTGAGAAGAAAGTAGTAAAACTATTTTTGTTCACACATGGCACAATTGTGTGTGTAGAAAATCCCAAAGAATCAACAAAATCTGTTGGATTTAATAAGTAACTACATACCACAACTGCAGGATACAAAGTTGATATACAAAAGTCAATTGTTTTCTTACATGCTAACAGTAGACAATTAGAATTTGAAATTAAGAAGACAAAATTATTTGCATTAGAAGAAAATTTGAAATACTCTGGTATATAAAATATGTATAAGATCTATATGAATACAAATATAAAACTAATAAAAGACATGGAAGATCTACATTAATGGAGAGATATTACATGTATAGGCACAGAAAGAAAATACTATCAAGAGGTCATTTCTTCACAAATTGATCTATACATTCAATGCAATCCAATTCAAAATCAATGCAAGCTATTTTCTGGATATCAACAAGGTGATGCTTAAGTTTATACAGAGAGCGAAAAAAATCTAGAAAAACCAACACAATATTGGGAGAGAAGAACAAATTGAAGTATTGACACTATCTGACTTCAAAAATTCCTATAAAACTATTGTAATGAAAACAATGTGCTACTGGTAAAAGAATAGACAGATCAATGGAACAGAATAGAAAACCTGAAAGTTGTATTTGAACATAAATATAGTCAATCAATGTCTGACAAAGGACCAAAGGCAATACAACAAAGCAAAGATAGTCTTTTCAACAAATGGTGCTGGAACAAGGGCACATCCTCATGCAAAAAAAAAAAAAAAATGAATCTAGATAGACAGATCTTACCTTTCCCCCAACAATTAACCCCAAATAAACCACAGACCTAAATGTAAAAAAACAAAACTCTAAAATTCTCACAAGATTACTGAAGAGAAAATTTAGGTTACCTTGGACTTGGTGATAACTTTTCTCTTTATTTTTATTAATTTTTTAATTAAAAAAGAATTTTAATAATTTTTATTTTGTTATATTAGTCACCATACAGTACATCCCCAGTTTTTGATGCAATGTTCCATGATTCATTATTTGCATATAACACCCAGTGCACCGTGCAATATGTGCCCTCCTTAATACCCATCACCGCCCTATCCCAATCCCCTACCCCCTCCCCTTTGAAGCCCTCAGTTTGTTTCCAGGAGTCCATAGTCTCTCATGGTTCATTCCCCCTTCTGTTTACCACCCCCTTCATTCTCATAATAGGAAGATCCGTAGGAGAAGGAAGAGAAAAATTTTTTTTAACCTAAATATTAGTTAGCTAACATACTGTGCAATATTGGCTTCTAGAGTAAAATTCAGTGATTCATCAATTACATACAACACCCAATGCTCATCATAGAAAGTGCCGTCCATAATAATCATCACCCCTCTAGCTGATCCCCCACCCACCTTCCTCCATCAACACTGAATTCATTCTCTATCATTAAGAGTCTCCTATGGCTTGCTTCCCTCTCTCCTTTTTTTTACATTCCACTTTTCCATATGTTCATGTATTTTGTTTCTTAAGTTCCACATGAGTGAGATCATATGGTATTTGTCATACTCTGAGGGACATATTTCACTTAGCGGAATACATTCTAGCTCCATCCACATCATTGCAAATGGCAATATTTCATTCTTTTGTTGGCTGAGTAATATTCCATTGTGTATATATATCACATATTCTTTATCCATTCTTCAGTTGATGGAGAAGTGGGCTCTCTCCATAGTTTAGCTATTGTTGATAATGGTGGTATAGACATCGGGGTGCATGTACCCCTTTCAAATCCGTATTTTTATATCATTTGGGGAAATACGTATTAGTGCAGTCACTGGATCATAGGGTCGTTCTATTTTTAACCTTTTGAGGAACCTCCATATGTTTTTCCAGAGTGGCTGCACCACTTTGCATTCCCACCAATGGTGTAAGAGGGTTCCCCTTTTTCCAAATCCTCTCCACCACCTGTTGTTTCTTGTGTTGTTAATTTTAGCCATCCTGACAGGTGTGAGATGATATCTCATCATGGTTTTTCATTTGTATTTCCCTGATGATAAATGATGTTGAGCATCTTTTCATGAGTGTGTTAGCCATCTGAATGTCTTTTTTTAATAATAATATTTTATTATATTATGTTAGTCACCATATAGTACAACCCTAGTTTTTGATGTAAAGTTCTATGACTCATTACTTGTGTATAACACCCAGTGCACCATGCAATACCCAGTGCCCTCTTTAATACCCATCACCAGCCTATCCCATTCCCCCCCCCCCACCGCTGAAGCCCTCAGTTTGTTTCCCAGAGTGAATGTCTTTTTTAGAAAAGTGTTTATTCATGTATTCTGCCCATTTCTTAATTGGGTTACTTGTTATTGGGGTACTGAGTTTGATAAGTTCTTTGTAGATTTTGGATCCTAATCTTTTAACAGATACATCATTTTTAAATATCTTCTCCCATTCTATAGGCTGCCTTTTACTTTTGTTGATTGTTTCCTTTGCTGTGCAGAGGCTTTTTATCTTGAAGAAGCCTCAACAGTTCATTATTTGCTTTTGTTTTCCTGCCTGTTGTGACATGTCTAGTAAGAAGTTCATAGGGCCAAGGTCAAAGAGGTTTCTGCGTCTGTTCTCCTCTAGATTTTGATGGCTTCCGGTCTCACATTAAAGCCTTTCATTCATTTTGAATTTATTTTTTTTGTATGGTGTAAGAAAGTCATCCACATTCATTCTTCTGCATGTTGCTGTCCAGTATTCCCAACACAATTTGTTGAAGAGACTGTCTTTTTTACATTGGATAGACTTTCCTGCTTTGTCAAAGACTAGGTGACCATAGAATGTGGGTCTATTTCAGGATTCTCTTTTCTGTACTACTGATCTAGGTATCTGTTTTTGTGCCAGTACTATACTGTCTTAATGACTACAGCTATGTAATATAGCTTGAAATCCAGAATTGTGATGCCTCCAGTTTTGTTTTTATGTTTCAGAATTCCTTTGGCTCTTTGGGATCTTTTGTGGTACCATACAAATTTTAGGATTGTTGGTTCTAGCTCTGTGAAAAATGAGGGTAGTATTTTGATGGGAATCACATTAAATGTGTCAATTGCATTGGGTAGTATAGGCATTTTAACAATGTTTGTTCTTCCAATCCATGAACATGGAATGCTTTTCCACTTCTTTGTGTCCTGTTCAATTTCTTTCATAAGTGCTCTATAGTTTTGAGACTATAGATCTTTTACTTCTTTAGATAGATTTATACTAGGTATCTTATTGTTGTTGGTACATTTGCAAATGAAATCGATTCCTTCATTTCTTTTTCTGCTGCTTTGTTATTGGTGTATAGAAATGCAACAGATTTCTGCACATTGATTTTACATCCTGCGAATTTACTGGATTCATGTATGCATTCTAGCAATTTTTTGGCAGTCTTTTGGGGTTTCTACATAGAGTATCAGGTTGTCTGCACATACTGGAAGAATGACATCATCCATGCCAATTTGGATGCCTTTTTTTTTCCTTTCAGTTGTATGATTGCTGAGGCTAAGACTTCCAGAAACATGTTAAATGGTTATGGTGAGAGTGGACATCCATCCTTGTCTTGTTCCTGACCATAAGGGAAAGGCTCTCAGTTTTTCTCCATTGGAGACTGTATTAGCTGTGGGTCTTTTTTGTATGGTCTTTATGATGTTGAGGTTTGTTCCATCTATCCCTACATTCTTGAGACTTTTTATCAAGAATGTATGCTGTATTTTGTCAATTTTTTTGTATCTATTGAGAGAATCATATGGTTCTTATCCTTTTTTTATTAATATGGTATATCATGTCTACTGGTTTACAGATATTGAAAAGCCCCTACAGCCCAAGAGTAAATCCCACTTGACTGTGGTGAGTAAATCTTTTAATGTACTGTAGAATTTGATTTGCTAGTATTTTATTGAGAATTTTGGCATTGATGTTCATCAGGGATATTGGCCTGTAAGTCTCCTTTTTACTGGGGTCTTTGTCTGGTTTTGGAATCAAGGTAATGATGGCTTTGTAGAATGAGTTTGGAAGCTTTCCTTCCATTTTTTTCCTTCTTTTTTTAATAGTTTGAGAAGAATAGGTGTTAATACTTTAAATATCTGGTAGAATTCTCCTGGGAAGCCATCTGGCTCAGGACTTTTGTTTGTTGGGAGATTTTTTATTACTGATTCAATTTCTTTGCTGGTGAAGGGTCTGCTCAAATTTTCTATTTCTTTCTGCTTCAGTTTTGGTAGTTTGTAATTTTCCATGGTATTCTCCTATAATTGTTTGTATTTCTGTAGTGTTGGTTGTGATCTCTCCTATTTCATTCATGATTTTATCTATTTGGGTCCCTTCTCTTTTCTTTTTGATAAGTTTGGCTAGAAGTTTTTTCAATTTTATTAATTCTTTTGAAGACCCATCTATTAGTTTCATTAATCCATTCTACCAGTTTCTATTCTATATCATTAATTTCTGCCATAATGTTTGTTATTTCCCTTCTGCTGGCTTTAGGGTTTATTTGCTGTTCCTTTTCTAGCTCCTTTAGGTGTAAAGTTAGGTTGTGTATTTGAGACTTTTCTTGCTTCTTGAGGTACGGATGTACTGCAGTATACTTCCCTCTTAGAACTACTTTTGCTGCATCCCAACAGTTTCAGGCTGTTGTGTTTTCATTGATAAACCCCTTAATCATAATAATGCCTTCCTTCATCTCTTGTTACAGTCTTTATTTTAAAATCTAGTCTGTCTGATATGAGTATGTCTACTCCAGGTTTCTTTTGACATCCATTAGCATGAGAGATGGTTCCCCATTCCCTCACATTCAATCTTCAGGTGTCTTGAGGGCTAAAGTGAGTGTCTTGTCGGTAATATATAGATGGACCTTGTTTAACTATGTTTATTCTTCTGATCCATGAGCATGGAATATTTTTCCAGCTATTTGTGTCTTCTTCAACGTCTTTCAAGAGTGATTTGTAGTTTCTAGAACATAGATCCTTTAACCTCTCTGGTTAAGTTAATTCCAAGATAACGTATGATTTTTGGTGCTATTATAAATGGAATGGATTCCCTAATTTCTCTTTCTTCAGGCTCATTGTTGGTGTATAGAAATGCAACTGATTTCTAAGCATTGATCTGCATCCCTCCACATTAGTGAATTGCTCTATAAGTTCTAGTACTTTGGGGGTGGAGTCATTTGGGTTTTCCATAGAGAGTATCATGTCATCTGCAAAGAGAGAAAGTTTGACTTCTTTGCCAATTTGGATACATTTTATCCCTTTTTGTTGTCTGATTGCTGTTGCAAGGACTTACTTCTAGTATTATGTTGAATAATAATGGTGAGAGTGGAAATCCTTGTTCCTTGTCGTGTTCCTGATCTTAAGGGAAAGGCTTTCAGCTTTTCCCCATTGAGAATGATATTCGCCATAGGCTTCTCATAGATGGTTTTTATGAATTTGAGGAATGAACCCTCTATCCCTACACTCTGAAGGGTTTTAATCAGGAAAGGATGCTGTATTTTGTCAAATGCTTTTTCTGCATCAATTGAGAGGATCATATGGTTTTTGACTCTTTTCTTGTTGATATGATCTATGACACTGATGGATTTGCAAATGTTGAACCAACCTTGCATCCCAGGGATGAATCCCACTTGGTCATGATGGATAATCCTTTTAATGTACTGTTGTATCCTATTAGCTAGGATCTTGATGAGAATTTTGGCATCCATATTCATCAGGGATGTCGGTCTGTAATTCTCCTTTTTGATGGGGTCTTTGCCTGGTTTGGGGATCAAGGTAATACTGGCCTCATAGAATGAGTTTGGTACTTTTCCTTCTGTTTCTATTTTTTGAAACAGCTTCAGAAGAATAGGTATGATTTTAATGATGTCATGTTGCCTGTAAAGTCTCTGTTTCTATAGATTGTAAATTTCTGTTCTGTATCACTCTTGGGGCTTTTTACTTTTATAGAACCCCCATTAATATCTCCTGTAGGGCTGGTTTTGTGGTTACAAAATTGGTCAGTGTCTGGCGATTCTGGAAGGTCCTTATCTCTCCATCAATTCTGAATGACAGCCTTGCTGGATAAAGGATCCCTGGCTGCATGTTTTTCTCTGAAAGAGCTTTAAAAATGCCCCCCCCAAGCTTTCTCTCATTCCAGGGCTGTGTACACTGGCCTGACATAATCCTAATATTTTTGCCTTTGTATGTGAGAAATTTCCTTGCCCTGGCCGCTTTCAATACTTTATCCTTCGATCTAATATTTGCAAATTGCACTATGACGTGACATGGCATAGGTCTGTCATAGCTGAATTAGGGAGGGGTCCTCTCTGCCTCTTGGACATGAGTGCTTGTTTGCTTTGCTAGATTAGGGAAGTTTTCAGCTACAATTTGTTCAAATATCTCTTCTTGACCTCTCTCTTTCTCCACTCCCTCAGGGATGCCGATGATTCTGAAATTGGAACGTTTCATTGAGTCAGTAATGTCCCATAACCTACATTCCTGAGATTAGATTTTTTTCAGCCAAGTTTCTGTTTTAGCTTTCTCTTCTACCACCCCATCCTCCAATTCACTAATTCGCCCTTCTGCCTCATTCACCCTGGCTGTCAGAGCATCTAGTTTTGACTGCATTTGATTCATAGCATTTTTAAATTCTGCCAGATTTGCTCTCATTTCCGCCCTTAGAGATTCTATATTCTCGTTAATATTTTCATTAATATTTTTTTCACGTTTACACATCATCTTGACCATTGTTACTCTGAACTCCATTTCTGATAATTTGGTTATATCCATATCCATTAGTTCTGTGGCAGAGGCCACAGACTCATTGTCTTTTCTTTGCTGGGGGGGGGATTTCTCCTTCTCATCTTTCTGATGAGGAGAGGTTACGGGGTTGCCCAGAGCCCAAATTATTGACCAGGACCCAGGCAGTGTGCACTTGTTTTATAAAGACCTTAGAGATGTGGGCTTCTTGATTTTTCAGCCTGCCTTCTGGGGGAGGGGCCTGCCGCGCGGATACTCAGGCAACCCTGTTTGGGTCGAGTGTCCCTGTCCCCTGAGAGGGGGGATGGGGATTGGCACAATGTGAGCTGGTATTTCCGGGCTTTTGTTCTCTGGCTGCTTTCCCTGGCGGTTTTCTGTGGCTCTTCTAAGAGTCAGAGCAGCAGTGGCCATATCCTAGCCTCTGTCTCAGAACAGAGAGATCTCAGTCCGCTCTCCACTGAGCTCTCCTGTCCACTTTAACTCTGTTTCTGTTGGTGCTGCTAAAAACTCTGCAGTGTCTCAGGTTGTGCGCCCCACAGCTGCTCTCCCAGCCCTCACTTCCAGGGCCGGCACGTCTCTGTCCTTTGTGTTTCTAACACTGCCAGCTCTCCCTGCGCGTGCTCCTGAGCTCTCTGTTTCAGTGTGGTTCGCATGCACTCCGGAGCACAGGTTTTCAGTCTTGTTGCGCGCACGCTCCCGAGCTCCCGGTTTTAATCCGGTTCCAGTGAGTGCGCCAGAGCTCTGGTTTTCAGTCTGTTCCCACGCACGTTCCCAGGCTCACGGTCTCAGTCTGCTCTCTGGCGGGTGCCGGTCCACGAGCCTGGCCTGCTCCCCAGTGCAGGTGGCTACCGCTTCCCGCTGCCCGAGTGTGGAGGCTCCCTCCCCTGTCCATTTATCTTCCCATATCTGTGCAGGGATTCACAGCTCCCCACTTCGTTCCTCAATGCTCAGTGCCGGGGATGTTCATTTGTAGAGATCCAGATGTATCTTCCTGTGTCTCATGCTGATTCCGTGGGTTTTCAGGATGGTCTGGTACCTATCCAGCTCAACTCAGGGGACCAGCTGAAAAAAAGGACCCCTACTCCTCAGCCATCGTAACTCCGCCCCCCTCAGGTTGTTTAATTTATTGGCATAAAGTTGTTGATAAAAGTTTCTAACGATCCTTCCTATTTCATTGGTGTTGGTCGGGATCTTTCCCCTTTCATTCATAATTTTATTAATTAGGTCCTTTCTCTATTCTTTTGAATAAGTCTGGCCAGTGGCTTATCGATCTTATTTATTCTTTCAAAGAATCAGCTTCTAGTTTTGTTGATCTGCTCTACTGTGCTCTTGGTTTCTAATTCATTGATCGCTGCTCTAATCTTGATCAACTACTACACTACAAAGCTGTGATCACCAAGATTGCATGGTACTGGCACAAAAACAGACACATAGACCAATGGAACAGAACAGAGAACCCAGAAATGGACCCTCGGCTCTTTGGGCAACTAATCTTTGACAAAGTGGGAAAAAACATCCAGTGGAAAAAAGACAGTCTCTTCAATAAATGGTGCTGGGAAAATTGGTCAGCTACATTCAAAAGAATGAAATTTGACCACTCTCTCACACCATACACAAAGATAAACTCGAAATGGATGAAAGACCTTGATGTGAGACAGGAATCCATCAGAATCATAGAGGAGAACATAGGCTGTAACTTCTTTGACATCGGCCACAGCAACTTCTTTCATGGCAAGGGAAACAAAAGAAAAAATGAACTTGTGGGACTTCATCAAGATAAAAAGCTTCTGCACAGCCAAGGAAACAGTTAAAAAAACTAAGAGGCAGTCCATAGAATGGGAGAAGATATTTGCAAATGACACTACAGATAAAAGACTGGCATCCAAGATCTACAAAGAACTTCTCAAACGCAATACACGAGAAACAAATAAATCAAAAAATGGGCAGAAGAAATGAACAGACACTTTTCCAAGGAAGACATACAAATGGCTAACAGACACATGAAAAAATGTTCAAAATCATTAGCCATCAGGGAAATTCAAATCAAAACCACATTGAGATACCACCTTACACCAGTTAGAATGGCAAAAATGGACAAGGCAGGTAGCAACAAATGTTGGAGAGGATGTAGAGAAACGGGATCCCTCTTACATTGTTGGTGGGAATGCAAGTTGGTACAGTCACTTTGGAAAACAGTGTGGAGGTCCCTTAAAAAGTTAAAAATTGAGCTACCCTATGATCCAGTAATTGCAGTACTTGGTATTTACCCCAAAGATACAGACTTAGTGAAGAGAAGGGCCATATGCACCCCAATGTTCATAGCAGTTTTGTCCACAATAGTTAAATTGTGGAAGGAGCCAAGATGCCCTTCAACAGACGAATGGATAAAGAAGATGTGGGCCATATATACAATGGAATATTACTCAGCCATCAGAAAGAATGATTACCCAACTTTTGCAGCAACATGGCCGGGACTGGAGGAGATTATGCTCAGTTAGATAAGTCAAGCAGAGAAAGACAATTATCATATGGTTTCACTCATTTATGGAACATAAGAAATAGCAGGAAGATCGGTAGGAGAAGGAAGGGAAGAATGAAGGGGGGGTAAACAGAAGGGGGAATGAACCACGAGAGACTATGGACTCTGGGAAACAAACCGAGGGCTTCAGAGGGGAGGGGGGTGGGGGATTGGGATAGGCCAGTGATGGGTATTAACGACGGCACGTATTTCATGGTGCACTGGGTGTTATACGCAAATAATGAATCATGGAACACTACATCAAAAACTAAAGATATAGTGTATGGTGACTAACATAATAAAACATTATTATTTTTTTTAAAAAGGATGGATCTTGTTTTCTTATCCAT
Organism: Ursus arctos; assembly: GCF_023065955.2. Taxonomy (NCBI): domain Eukaryota; kingdom Metazoa; phylum Chordata; class Mammalia; order Carnivora; family Ursidae; genus Ursus; species Ursus arctos. The sequence continues at coordinate 54,239,891 of NC_079873.1, forward strand.
TCTGATACTCTGTCTTTTGATTGTTGCGTTTTGCCCATTTACATTCAGGGTGATTATTAAGAGATATGAATTTAGTGTCATTGTGTTACCTATAGACTTGTTTCTGGTGATGTTCTCTGGTCCTTTCCAGTTTTTATTACTTTGTCTTTTTTTTTTTTTCACTCAAAGAGTCCCCCTTAAAATTACTTGCAGCGCTGATTTAGTGCTCAGGAACTCCTTTAGCTTTTGTTTGTCTTGAAAACTCTTTAACTCTCCTTCTATTCTGAATCACAGCCAAGCTGGATAAAGAATTCTTGGCTGTATATTTTTTCCCATTTAGCACATTGAATATTGCCTTCCACTCCTTTCTGGACTGCCAAGTCACTGTGGATCGATCCACTGCAAACCTAATCTGTCTTCTTTTGTAGGTTAAGGATCTTTTTTATTTCCCTTGCTGCTTGCCGGATTCTTTCCTTATCTGTGTATTTTGTGAATTTGACTATGATACGCCTTGGCAATGACCAGCTTTTTTTTAATATAATGGGAGTTCTTTGTGCTTCCTGGATTTCGATGTCTGTTTCCTTCCCCAGATTAGGGAAGTTTTCAGTTATAATTTGTTTGAATAAACATTCTGCCTGTTTATCTCTCTCCATCTTCTGAGAGTCCTATAATATGAATGTTATTATATTTCACTAATTTGCTGAGTTCTCTAAGTCTTCTTTCATGGTCCATTACCTTTCTGTCCCACTTCCTTTTGGCTTCATTGTTTTCCACAATTTTGCCTTCTGTATCACTGATTTGCTCCTCTGCTTCACCCATCTGTGTTTTTATGACCTTGTTTTTATGGTTTGCATCTAAGTTAAAGGATTTTTAATTTCAGCCTGACTAGATTTTACTTCTTTTATCTCTGTAGTAAGGGATTCCCTAGTGTCTTCTCTGCTTTTGTTAAGCCTGGCTAGTATTCCTATATTCGTCTTAAATTCTACTTCAGACATCTTACTTATATCTTTATCGATTAAATCCCTGGTCAAGAGTTCTACCTTGTGGTCTTCCTTGGGGATGAATTCTTCCATCTTGTCATTTTGTCCAGGAAAGAAAAGAAGAAAGAGAAACAGCAACAACAACAACAAACAAACAACAAAACAAAAAAGCAAAAAGCAAAGAAAAAGAAAAAAACAAGAAAAAGAAAAACACAAAGCAAAAAAATAAAAAAAAAAGAAAAACAGTAGACCCTGGGTGTGTTTTGGTCTACTTGTTAAAAGAATCTAGATCCCAAAATTTAAAAAAATTATAAAATAAAAGGAGAGTAGACAAAAATATGCATATATATATATATGAAAGTATCTAAGTAAATTTTTAAAATTAATACTAAAAATTTAAAATAGAAATTGGAAAATATCAGAAAATAAATGACAAAAACAATAAAAATAAAAGAAATAAAAAATAAAAGTAAAAAGGAAGCTCAATCCTGTTTCCCTTAGAGCTGTAGCTTTCCACACTCTGTGATTAATAACCTTGGTGTGAGCTAGGTGTTTGTATCGGTCTTGTGGGGGAGAGTGCTGCGCTGATTCTCAGGCTGACTTATTTCAGTGGAAATGCTTCTCCAAGGCATGGGGGCATGGGCTTTGGTGTAAGTGGCTCTGGCCTACAGTAGGTGGTGCTCTTTTGCTCCCTGAAGGCTTTAGCACTGACGGGCAGGATTAAAATGTCTGCACCATGCTCTGTAGCCTTGGAGCTGAAAGTTTATGCTCCCTACCCATCAGTGAGCCCACACAGAAAAGCAATCAATCACCCTATTTGTTTCCCCAGTTTCCGTCTGAACCCTGCATTCATCCTGCCCATGTCTGAGCCTTTTTATCTCTGACGTGTGACTGAGTTTCAAAATCCAAATTTCAGGGACAGCTGTGGTGCGGACACACACTATTCCTCTAGGGGAAGGTCTAACTTCCTTTGCCAGCCCATCCCAGGAAAGTGGTCACAGGACCACGCAGTGGTTCACAGTTTATGGCTAAAAGCTGGCACCATGACCAGCTGCTCTCTGTCACCTTCCCAGCTCCTATGCCAGGGAACAGTGTAGCACCTTGGTGTCACCTGTTCTTCTTGCAACTCAAGAGATCCTCAGACCATCCTGTCAGTCTGGGATTTTGCCCCTCTTCATCACCTAAGCATCTTTAATCCAGGCATGTTCTCCATGGTAGCAAACTTAAAAGTTCAGATTTTGCACTCCACTGCTTCCAATACTTTGTGGTAGCCTCTATAAGCCGGTTTCCTCTCTGCCACTGCATCCACAGCTATGTCTCCCCTAAGTGAACTTCCATACCTCTTAACTTCTAAAAGGTGGTCACTTTTCTACTTGTAGACTTGCAGTTTTTTATTCTGTCAGACCTCTTAGGTATTCAGAATAATTTGATAACTATCTAGCTGTGTTCAAGGGATGAGACAAGCTCAGGGTTCTCCTACTCCTCCAGTGACAAATTTTTAGATAAAACATCAAAAGCATAATCCACAAAAGAAAAAACTGATAAGCTGGATTTCATTAAAATTAAAAATTATTTCTGCTTTGTGAAACACTTGGTTAAGAGAATGAAAAGACAAGCCGCAGACTGGAAGAAAATCTTTGCAAAACACTTAACTCATAAAGGGCTGATATCTAAAATAGACAAATAAGCAGCACTATCAAAAACAGCCAAATTACGGAAAGAGCCCAAATGTCCATCAACTGATGAATGTATAAAGAAGTGTGGTATACACACACACACACACACACACACACACACACACACAATGGAATATTACTCAGCCATCAAAAAGAATGAACTCTTGCCATTTGCAATGATGTGGATGGAGCTAGAGTGTATTATGCTAAGTGAAATAAATCAGTCAGAGAAAGACAATTACCATATGATTCCACTCATATGTGGAATTTAAAAAACAAAGCAGATGAATATAGGGGGAAATAGAACAGAGAGGCGCAAACCAAAAAACCAACTCAACTACAGGGAACAAACTGTGGTTGCTGGAGGGGAGGTGGGCAAGGGGATAGGCTAAATAGGTATTAAGGAGGGTATTAAGGAGGACACTTGTGATGAGCACTGGGTGTTGTATTTAAGTGAAGAATCACTAAATTCTACTCCTGAAACAAATATTACAATATATGTTAACTAACTAGAATTCAAATAAAAACTTAAAAATCCAAGTTAAAATTTAATTTTTCCTACTAGAAAGTTGAAAGAAATATCTCCTACCCCGGGGTGGGGGGTAATGGGAGGTGGAAAAAGAGAAGTAGTAGGATATAATTTAAAAAAAAAATAGAGGGGCACCTGGGTGGCTCAGTCATTTAAGCATCTGCCTTTGGCTCAGGTCATGATCCCAGGGTCCTGGGATCAAGCCCCATATCAGGCTTCCTTCTCTGTCTCCCTCTGCCTCTCTGCCCCTCCACCCCCACACTTGTGCTCTTTCTCTCTCAAATAAATAATCTTAAAAAAATAAAAATAAAAAATAGAAAGAAAAATAAAATAGGCAAACAGCTCTTAAAATGCAATAATGAGAAAACAATCCAACTAAAAAGGGCAAAATATTTGAACAGACACCTCACCAAGAGATCTATACATGGCAAAAAAGCATATGGAAACATGTTCAACATCATGTCATTAGGAAAATTATTATTGTTATTATTTTTTTGGTGGGCAGCAAAGCAAAGTTTATTGAGCAATAGTATTGAGCAATAGTCCAAAGTTCCTGAAGAGGGAGGGGACCAGAGAAAGTTGCCCGGGAAATTAAAATTATAATAGCAATGAGATAACAGGGAAGACCTATTAGAATGGCGAAAATCCAAAACACAGACAACACAGACAATGCTGGCAAAGAGAACGACAAGAGCAACAAGAACTCTTATTCATTGATGATAGAAATTGATGATACAAAGAAAAAATGGTACAGTAACTTTGAAAGAAAATTCGACAGTTTCTTACAAAACTACATTTACTCCTACCATGCAATCCAGCAATTGTGGTTTTGGGTAATTGCCCAAATTATTTGAAAAGTTATGTACATAAAAACCTGTTCTTAAATGTTTATAGCAGCATCATTAATAATTGATAAAGTTGGGGGGTACCTGGGTGGCTCAGTCACTTAAGTGTCTGCCTTCAGCTCAGGTCCTGATCCCATGATCCACGGATCAAGCCCTGAGCTGGGCTCCCTGCTCAGTGGGGAGCCTGCTTCTCCCTCTCCCTCTGTCCCCTCCCACTTATGTTTGCTCTCATGTATGCTCTCTCTCTTTCGAATAAAAAAAATCTTTAAAAAAAATTGACAATGTTGGAAGGAAGCCAAGATATCCTTCAATAGGTGAAAAGATTAAAAAGCTGTGGTAAATCCACACAATAGAATATTATCCAGCACTAAAAATAAGTGAGCTATCAAGTCATGAAAAGACACAGAAGAACCTTAAATGCATACTGCTAAATGAAAGAAGCCAATCTGAAAATGCTACATGCTGTATAATTTCAACAATAAAACATTCTTGAATAGGCAAAAATACGGAGACCATAAAAAGATCAATAGTTGCTAGGGGTTTGCAGGGTGTGGAAGGATGATGGAGGGATGAACAGGTGGTGCCCACAGATTTTTCTGGCAGTGACACTATTCTGCATGATGGTATAATGGTGGATTCATGTCATTATACATTTCTCAAAACCCAGAGAATGTACAATACAGCAGTTCACCAATTGTATCAATGTATCTCACTAATGCAAATGTCAATAGTAGAGGAAACTGTATGATGGAAATTAGAGATATATGGGAACTCTAGAGCTAAAACCACTCTAAAAATAAAGTCTTTTAATATAAAAAAGTGACCCGGGATCCCCCAGATTATTTTTAATGGAAGAAATAGAAAGGCTGCATCCTCGCTCTTTAGGAAAGTCACCAGGGACATCTACATAAAACGCCAAACTTCTAGGACATTCCAGAAGTTTTCATTGTAAAATCCTCCCAAAGAATAAAGTTTGGACTATGTCCAGGGTTACAAATCCCCAGGTTTGGTAATTCTGTAAAGGGACTCAGAGAACTCAGCATATAGTCATACTCATGGCTAATATTTACTTAGTGAAAGAATATAAAGCAAAATCAGCAAAGGGAAAAATACATGGCATGAAGTCTAGAGGAAACTAGGTGAAAGCTTCCAAGAGTTCTCCCTTACAACAGTCACACAGGATACAATTAATTCCTCCAGCAACAAGTTATAACAACACATGTGAAATTTTGTCTACCATGGAAGCTCTTTAGACTCAGTGCCCTAGGTTTTTATTGGGGGCTGTACAGAGGCACCCACTGCTAACCATATACCAAAATTGCAGACTCCCAGAAGAAAATAAGATGTTCAACATAAACCACATTGTTTGTACAGGCAGTCTAGGCACAGTGAGTCACTCTTACCATTTAGGGAAAATTTTACATCTGTGTAAGAAACTGTTCACTAGGCAAGTTCCCAGATACAAGCCAAGAGCTAATCTTGTAGTCAGATTTTTCTAATCATAGTAGACTCAGGCCTATTATTTTAAATCTTATCTGCTTAGGAACCTGACCCAGAATAGATGCAAAAGGAAGAAAACAAAAGTATGCAGCAGGAAAATGACAGAAGACCCCAGACTATTTCAGTTTATAGAAAAAAAGTAGTCCTTCAATACTTCAATACTAACTATTCACCACTGAGGCTCCTGACTCATCAGCTTGAAGCACCTCACATGATGTAATGGATATTCACCAAAGCACATATCAGGAAAGCTTCAGCTTTGTCACAATCTGTGTAACCTTGGACAAGATGATTTCTAAGAACTTTCATAGCGCATGTCAAAGACCTTATTCAATTGAGTGTCTCTTTTTATACTTGAATCTAAAATATCTCCATCTTTTACTGGATCTATTATCCAAAACATGGATCTTTCCATTACAAAGTTTTATTTTTTTAAGTTTCTATTTATTTGAGAGAGAGAAAGAGAGAGAGAGCGCTCACGTGAGTGGGGGGAGGGGCAGAGGGAGAGGAAGAGAGAGAATCTGAAGCAGGCTCCTTGCCCAGTGCAGAGCTCAATTCCACGACCCTAAGATCATGACCTGAGCTGAAATCAAGAGTTGGACACTTAACTGACTGAGCCACTGAGGTGCCCTGCCATTGAAAACAGCTTTAATCAGTTAATTCCTTCCCTTCCTTCTCCAGTACCACTCTTGTGACTTAGACCTTCTCCCCTAGATCATTGCAATAGTTTCCTAACTGGTTTTCCTGATTCCACTCTCTTTCAGGTCTAACTCATCTCACAACCTCAGACAGTTTAAGATTCTTAAAACAGAATTCCACTCATATTGCTTATACTACCAAAAGCTCTCAAGGATCGTCCCAGGCCAACAGAATTCAATACAAATTCCTGAGCCTATTACTCTATAATATGGCCTCAACTTGCCTGATCTTATCTTGTCTTTCACTACTCTCCAGTAGCAATGAAAATTCTAGTCAAACCATTTCCCAAATGTACTCCATGTTTTCCATTCTTGGGACCATTTCCCTCTACATGAGAGGCCCATTTCTCCATTTCTGTCAAAGACTTTACCTTTTGTTGAATGGGCACCATTATTGTGACAAGGCAAATCTCCACATTCAAATGTTTTTTTTATTCTCCAAACACCTTCCCACCCCTACAAGGACACCACATACACATTCATGTTACAGTATGCAAAAATTCTACTTGTTTAAGTGTCATGTGTATTCTTATTTTAGCATTCCAATTATAAGCTGCAGAAGGACAGGAAGTTGTCTCATTGTCTTTGTAGTCCTGTTGCACCCAGGAGAGTGGCTGGCATGTGGTATGCACTCATAGAATAGTGGCTTATTTGAACTGAAGTCACTGAAAGTCCATTAAAAAAAAAACCTAACTAACTAATGTTGGACTATTTTGGGGAAAATGTAGAGGATGTGCTCCTCATCTACCAAATACAGCACTAGTTTAACTTCATCCTCATGTGGATTCTGGATTCAGAAACATAAAACTGAAAGGGACTCTGGAGATCATTGAGTACCATTCCTCCTTTGACAGGAAAAATGAGGCCAAGAACAAAATATGTTCTCCAAAGTCACACCATGAAAGACAAAAAGTAACAAGTGCTGGTGAGGATGTGAGGAAAAAGGAACCCTCATGTACTGTTGGTGGGAATGTAAACTGGGGCAGCCACTGTGGAAAACAGTATGGAGGTTCCTCAATAAATTAAAATTAGAATTACCATATGATTCAGTAATTCTGCCACAGCGTATGTATACAAAGAAAATGAAAACACTAATTCAAAAAGATATATGCACCCCTATCTTTATTGCAGCATTTACAGTAGCTAAGATATGGAAGCAACCTAAATATTCACTGATAGATAAATGGATATGGAAGAAGGTGATATTGGAATATTATACAGGCATGAAAAATGATGAGCTCTTGCCATTTGTGACAATACGGATGGCCCTAGAGGGTATTATGCTAAGTGAAATAAGTCAAACTGAGAAAGATTAATACTATATAATTTTACTAATATGTGGACTCTAAGAAGCAAAACAAATGAATAAACAAACAAAAAGCAGAATGAGACCTATAAATCCGGAGAAAAAACTGATGGTTGCCAAAGGGAAGGGGGTGGACAAAATGCGTGAAGGGCAGTGAGAGATACAGACTTCTAGTTATTGAATGAATAAGTCACAGGAATAAAAGGCACAGCATAAGGAATATAGTCAATAATATTGTAATAGTGTTGTATGGTGAAATTTTATTTTCTCAAACTTGTATTTTATTGTCTACATGAACATTATTTATTCTAAAGTCCGAAAAACAAATAAACAACAACAAAAACGTCACGTGGCAAGTTAGTGGAAGAGCTGCTTTGAGAACTCAAGGCTCCTGAGTCCCAGGCAAAGGTTTTAACTGTAAGCACGATTATCACAGCTGTTCCCTGCTGAGGCAGGGCAGGAGGAACGCCTTGTAACAGGAAGATGCCAATGTTACCAAGGCACAGCCGGCAATGGAAGGTGGGAACAGGCTTTTTAAAACATACCTCTTGTAACTGAGATTCTTTCTTTTTGGAAGATAGATGTAAGTGCCGATCCAGCAAGGAATAAAACCGCTCACCATCCTTTTCAAATTTTTTTTTCCGCTCCTAGATGTGGGAGAGAAAGCACACATTAAGATGTCTGCAGTTTTTAATTCACTCTGCTCAGAACTGAGAATGAAGAATGCAGTGTCAGGTTTCATGTGTCAGGTTTCCAATCTCTCTAGCCTCTGGGAAGAACAAACAAAATGAGAATTTACTTTTGCATTGGTCTCAGCAGTTTCAATTTCCTCAAATATAACTCTGAAACCATTCCACCTACACAAACGGCAGTTCCTATTAGTACAGCTGAAGGCTCTGGGAGCTGCTGCTCAGAAAATGACACTTAAAAATGGGTCTGTACACTTGCTACTTTTTCTTCTTCCCAATATTTTTCTTATTTTTTTCACATGCATTAACTACACATTCATCTTTTTCAAAGGAGAAAGAAGGAACACAGTGGTGAACTAAATATATGCCTTTAAAAGTCATATACAAAGGAGTTAGGCAGCCTAATAATAAGTAAAACAGTTCCAAGGCAATAGGAACCATGGACTGCCTTTATAAATGACGAGTTCTTTGATACTGTTTAAGCATTTTACTACTGCCTATTAAAAGATGTTAAAAATGAGGGAAAAATCCTGGGAAGTGTGGCTGGAAAGCCAGAGTCAAAAGCTTTATGGAGAATGGAGAACTCAGCCGTCACTCTCCTTAAGTATAAAATTTAATTAAGTTCTCTGCCTCAGCACAACTGGAAGTCACACAGCTCCAAAGGAGCATTAACAATGCTCATTTGTCACACACTAATGCTGACACTCTGCAGTCCTCTCAACACCATGCTGGGAAATTCATGTAAAAGGCCCGTGTTGTGCCATAGTAAGTCCAAATTCACTGAGCACCTACAATGTGCCAGTTACTAGAAGAGTCACAGCAAGAGACACACAGACAAAAAGAAGAAGAAAAAAAGAAAAACCTCACCCATGATTTATTTCTAGAGGCAATCTGTTCCTGGGCAGGACGCCAGGACACAGCTTAGTGACCTCTGACCTGGAAGGAAAGTGCTTTTTACCAAAGGTAAAGAAGTAGAGAGGAAGCTAACATTAACTGAGGCCCACATCAGGTCAGGCAGTGAAGTAGGTACTTATAATCCATTATTTCATTCACTCTTCACAACCCTGAGAAGTAGATGTTGTAAAGGAACTTAAGGTTCAAAAAAATGAACTCACTTGTCCAAGGTCACATAATATATAGACCTATTTGATTTCTTCCACATAGTCAAATGGAGCCCAAATGATCATGAGAAGAATTACCTTCAGGAGGCCTGTAAATAACCAAATATCCTTGTGAATAAAATGCAAGTAGGTCTATAGCCCTAGCCCAAACTCATACCAAAACACAAGACAGAAATTTCCACACAAAACATAGGTAAGACAAACTGTTCCTCCAGCTGGTGAATCTATTTAAAGGAGCAATTCTTTGAAGAAAGCATTAGGGCCAGAAAATGTCAGCGAATTCTCTAAGAACAGATAAAGTTCTGTTGGTCATTCCCTCCTCCAATTCCGTTTTTAAAATAGAAACAATGAAATGTAATTCACGTATCATAAAATTCATCCTTTTAAAGTGAACAATTCAATAGTTTCTAGCGTATTTACAAAATTGTGGAAGCATCACTGCTGTCTAATTCCAGAATATTTCCATCACCTAAAAAAACCCCTATACCTATTAGCAGTCATTTCCCCCGTCTCCCACAATTTAATTTAATTTAATTTTTGTCTGTATGGATTTGTATATTCTAGAAATTTCATGTAATTCTAGTCACACAATATGTGACCATTTGTGCCTATCTTCTTACACTTAACATACTGTTTTCAAGATTCATCCATGTTGTAGCATGTGTCGGTACTTCATTCCTTTTTATAGCTGAATAATATTTGATTATATGGATATACCACATTTTCCTTATAAATTCATCATTTGGTGGACATTTGGGTTATTTCCATTTCCTCAGCAATTATGAATAATGCTGCTGTGAACATGCATGTACAAGATTTTCTGTGGTCATATTTTCAATTCTTTTGGGCATATATACATAAGCATGGAACTGCTGAGTGATATGGCAACTCTGTGTTTAACTATCTAAGGAACTGCCAAACTATTTTCCAAAGCAAGTATATCATTTTACATTGTCAACAGCAATGAATGCAAGTTCCAATTTCTGCACATCCTCACCAACCCTTATGTATCTTTTTGGTTACAAATAACCTAGTGGGTGTTAACCTGCATTCACTGTAGTTTGACATGCATTTGCTAAATGACTAATGTCTTTTCATGTGTTTATTGACCCTTTGTGTACATATGTATATACACACACACATATATTCTTCAAAGAAATGTTTTTTGAATTATTTTGCTCATTTGTAAATTTGTTTTATCTTTATATTTTCGAGTTACAAGAATTTATTATGTAACTCTGAATATTAGCTGTGGTGTATTTTCTCCCATTCTTCGGGTTGTTTTTGGCACTTTATTGGTAGTGGCCTTTGAAACATGAACATTTTTAATTTTGTGAAGTCCAACCAGCCTATTTTCTTCAATTTCTTGTGTTTTTGGTGTCATATCTCAGAAAATGTTGCTTGAACAAAGGTCATGAAGATTTGTAGCTCTGTTTTCTTCCAAGAACTTTATAATTTTTGGTTTTAAATTTTTGAATGCACTGTGATATAGGGCTCCAACTTCATTCTTTTGCATATGGATAACCAGTAGTCTCAGAGCCATTTGTTCTAAAGTCTAGTCTTTCCTTATTGAATGGTTTTGGCATTCTCAGAAAATATCAATTAGCCATAAATGTATAGGTTTATTTCTGGACTCTCAGTTCTATTCTATTCATCTCTACGTCTGTCTTCATGTCAGCACCACACTGTTTTGGTTACTATAGCTTTGTAGTAAGTTCTGAAATTAAAGACTGTGACTCTTTTTTTCAATATTTCTTTTTCTATTCTGGGCTTCTGTGTGGATTTTAGGGTCACCTTATCAATCTGTAAAAAATGGCCAGCTGAAATTTTGGTACAGATGACACTGAATCTGTAGATTAATTCTGTGACTATACTGTCTTAATAATATGAAGTCTGATCCATGAACACAAGATGTGTTTCTATTTATCCTTCTATTTATTTATGTCTTAGTTAATTTATTCCATTAATGCTTTGTACTTTGCAATGTATAAGTCTTGCACTTTTTTGTTAATTTATACCTATGTACTTTAATATTTTGATGCTACTGTAAATGGGAATTTCTTGATTTAATTTTCAGGTCATTTATTAATAGTGTATAGAAATACAATTTATTTTTGTATATTGATTTTGTATCCTGCAACCCTGATGAACCCCTTTACTAATTCCAATAGTGTGTGTGTGTGTGTGTGTGTGTGTGTGTGTGTATACACCTTAGGATTGTAAATATAAGATGAAGGAATCAGCAAATACAGATAGTTTTACTTCTTCCTTTCCAATCTTGGCTAATTATCCTGGCTAGAACCCCCAGCACAATGTTAAATAGAAGTGCCAGGAGTGGACATCCTTGATTTCTTGATATTAGAAGGAAAGATTATAGTCTTTCACTATTATGTACATGATGTTAGCAACAGGTTTTTTAATATTTCCCAATTATCAGGTTGAGAAAGTTCCCTTATATTCCCAGTTTGTAAAATATTTTTATCATGATAGAATGTTGGATTTTGTCAAAAGACTTCTTTGTGTTGAAATGTTCACATACTTCTGTCCTATTATCTATTATTATAGTATACAGTATTGATTTTTTGGATGTTAAACCAACCATGCATTCCAGGGACAAATCTCACTTGGTTATGGTATATACTTATTTTTATATGCTGCTGGATTTGGTTTGCTTGTATTTTGCTGAGAACTTTTACATATATACAGTAGCATACTCTTACCTACAATCTTGCTTTCCACAGTTTCAGTTACTAAAGTCCACCAAAGTCTGCAGGAAGAAGATCCTCTTTCTGATATAACATCAGAAGCTCAATAGTAGCTTAAAGATATGTCACAATGCTTATGTCATTCATATCACTTCATCTGATCACACAGGAATTTTATCATTTCACATTATCACAAGAAGGGTAAATAGAACAATTTTAACAGTATACTATAATAAAAAAGTTATAAGAATGTGGTTTCTTAAGATATTGTGAGAAAAAGAGAAACCACATTCTTATAACTTTTTTATTATAGTATACTGTTAAAATTGTTCTATTTAATTTTTAGCTATTGTTGTTAATCTTTACTGTCCCTAATTTATAAACTTTATCCTGTGTATGCATGTATAGGAAAAAAATCATGTATATATATGTATAGGTATATGTGTATACACATACACACACACATACAGTACAGCTTGGCACTAAAAATTAAGTGTTTTTGTATATATATGTGTGTGTATGTGTGTGTGTGTGTGTGTATGGCTTGGTACTATCCATGGTTTCAGGCATCCACTGGGGAGGTCTTAGAATGTATTCCTCATAGATAAGGGGGAACTACTCTATTCATGATACATAGTGGCCTGTAGTTTTGATTTCTTATTATGACTTTGGTTTTGCTGTCAGGGTAATATTTGCCTTATAGAATGAATTGGGAGGTATTTCCTCCTCTTCTATTTTTGGAAGAGTTTGCAAAAGATAAGTGTTTATTCTTTAAACATTAGGTAGAATTCCCAGTGGGTCCAGTTGGTCCTGGAATTTTCTTCCTGTAATTCTATTAAGATTTTCTATTTCTTCTGGAATTCACTTACATTTAATTCCATTAATGTCAACAATCAGTGACATCAGCCTACTACTTCTGGGACATTCCAATATTGGTTAAAAAGAACTTTCATTTCAGGGACAATTTAACTGTAAAGGCCAAATGTAGCAGAGGCTCTGCTCAAGAGTCACTGTCCATCCTCAAGTTAAAATGCTGCATTAAGACAGTTGTTAGACTGATGAAAAAGGAAAGGAACTCCTATACATTGACAATACACCTTTGCCAAGCAGGATGTGAGGTTCTTTATTGTATACCAACTACCAATTCCAAACGCTAGGTTTAAATTTACAAATTTTCTTATTTAATAGAAATTTATACAGAAGCAGAGACTGAATAGAGAAAACAGACCCAGGAAATTTGCTTGCAGCATTACACTCATAATGTGCAAGTGATCACTTAAGAAGCACTCACGTTTAAGACTTTCATTAAAGCTTTTTTTAATTCAAATTATCATCTAGTTCCATGCAGGAGGTAAGACAATCAGCTATGCCCTGTCACCTGTCTCCTCTTTCCTCTTTTCTAGAAATAACCTCTTTTGTCTCTAAGCCAATTATTCTAGTATTTACTTCCATATTTCTAATATCTCAAAATAAATTTATATTGCAATTATGAATTTTTAAGTTTTGTGCATTATCTATTAACTTCCAAATAAAGATGAGGATTTAACTCTTTCTTCTCCCTGTCTCATTACCACCACCATCTCCTTTGTCCCCCAACCCAAAACCATTTCCTGATACTCCCAATATACTTCTAATGTAATTTTTCTTTGATTTATAGTCAGTAATTACATTTTTATGACAATCTAAATATTACTTCTAGCTTACATATATATCATTAATGTTACTTTCCTGTACAACTAGATTACTATCAAATCATCCTAAATACCCTAGAAATTGACCTAAACACTGGCAGAATAAACTCCACAACAAAAAAGAAGAGGCCACGTGAAAGAAGGTAGGAAGAATGGAGTTGCGCTTTGGGAGAGAAAGAGATCTTGGCAGCTGTAGTCACAGAAAAGGGTGAGAGACCCACTAGCATACAGGGGTGCTCACAGGGAAGATGAATCCCTATAGCAATTGGCTTGGAAAACAAGAGGGGCCAAATTTCTTGAGTTCTTACAACAAGCAAGCTTAAAACCTGGAGTTTTAAAGGTCAGCAGGCTTGGCTGGGATAGAGCCCAGAGGGCATTGCACTGCTCTTTGAGAGAAGGCAGGCAAACAATCTGGGGACAAACAGCATGGAAGGAGCAATCTGAAGACGCTGGGGCACACAGTGGGGAGGTTATTCACTCATCTCAGAGCATGTCCCAGAGAGACAGCATTCAAGGAGAGACAACTCTGGGAACAAAGGACCTGCCCAGCAACATTTCCATCCTCCTACACCTCTGCATAAGCACAGGGCCACATGCAGGAACCAGTGCAGCATTGACCCTCTCTATTTCACGTGCTTACACCAAGTCTTCCATCCCCCATGCTCTGGTGGAACCACTCTCCCCAGTCATGCTTGACTCAGTCCCAGTGTGGTGGGGACCCTCCCCAAGAAGAGTAGCCCAAATCCCTGTTCATACCATGTCTCCCAACATGAGAGTTTTGCAGAGCCTCAGTTCTGGGAGCAGGGGTGATAGGTGTCATTTCACAATCAGACCAGAGCATATCTTGTTAAAATGCACCACATTCAGGCCAGGGACTAAACACTGCCCACAGCAGGCAAAGAGAACCCTGGTAGACGACTGACCTAAGGATAAAGCAGATAGGACAAAACAGCATAACATACGCAGCACACATTGGAGACATTACTGAAAGTGCCAGGCCCTGGGGAACAGGGGACACTCTATGGCAGGACACTGCAAGACCTCTTCTTCATAAGGGCATTAACCTCAAAAACAGAAGATGAAGCTGACTTCCCTAACATGCAAACAGGCACAGAGACATGGACAAAATGAGAAGACAGAGAAATTTATCGCAAATGAAAGAACAGGACAAGGCCATAGCCAGAGATCTAAGTGAAACAGATATAAATAACATGCTTGATAGATAATTTAAAGATCATAAGGGTAATCACTGTACTTGAGAAAAGAGAGGAAGACATGAGTGAGACCCTTAAAACAGATAAGAAATAACATAGGAGAGATAAATGGCTCAATAAATGAAATGAGAAACATGACTGATAGGATGACCAGCAGGCTGGAAGAAGCTGAAGAAGGAATTAATGACCTAGAAGACAGAGTAATGGAAAGTAATTAAGCTGAACAAAATTATATAAAATGAAAAGAGACTTAAGGAACTCAGTTCCTCCATCAAACGTAATAACATTTGTGTTACAGAAGTCCCAGAAGAGGAAGACGTAGAAAAGGGGGCAGAATATTTATTTGAAGATAAAATAGCTGAAAACTTCCCTAAACTGTGTAAGGAAACATATACCAAGATCTAGGAGTCACAGAGAACTTTCATCAAAATCAAGAAAAGGAGATTCATAGCAAGAAATATTGTAATTAAATTGGCAAAGTATAGTGATAAAGAACAAATCTGGATAGCAGCAAGACAAAAGCAGACAGTAAGTTATAAGGAAAACGCTATAAGTCTATCAGCTGATTTTTTTAGCAGAAACTTTCAAAGCCAGAAGGGAGTGGCATGATATATTCAAAGTGCTGAATGGGAAAAATCTGTAGCCAATAATACTCTATCAGGCTAGGCTATCATTCAGAACAGAAGAAGAGATAAAGAGCTTCCCAGATGAACAAAAACTGAAGGAGTTCCTGACCACTAAACCAGCCCTGCAAGAAATATTAATGGGACTCTTTGAGTGGAAAGGAGAGGCTGAAACTGACAGTATAAATGTAGGAAACACAAAAGCAGTAAAAAGGAATTTCTGTAAAAAATTAGTCAAGGAAATCACAAAATAAAATTATGTAAAATATGACAACATATACCTAAAACGTGGGAAGGAGTAAAGAATGGGTTCAGAGGTGCATGGATGGCTCAGTCAATTAAGTGTTCAACTCTTGGTCTCGACTCAGGTCATGATCTCAGGGTTGTGGGATCAAGCCCTGTGCCAGGCCCCATGCTCAGTGTGGAGTCTGCTTGGAATTCTATGCCTCTCCCTCTCCATCTCCCTTCCTTGCTCCCTCTCTCCCTCTCAAATAAATAAATAAATAAATAAATAAATAAATAAAATATTTGAAAAAAAAAGAGAATGGGTTCAAACTTAAACAACCATCAACATAATATAGACTGCTATATGCAGGAGAGGTTATACACAAACCTAATGTTAACCATATATCAAAATCCACTAATAAATATGCAAGGGGTAAAGAAAGAAATGCAAATATATCACTAAAGAAAATCAGCAAACCTTAAATGAAATAAGAAAGGATTAGAGAAAATCTTCAGAAATAAGCATAAAACAATAAAATGACAATAAATGCATATCTATCAATAATTACTTTGAATGTAAATAGACTAAATGCTCAAACAAAATACACAAGGTGACTGAATGAATTAAAAAAAAAAATAGACCCATCTATATGCTGCCAGCCAATCAAGAAACTAATTTTAGACCTAAAGATACCAGCAGAGTGAAACTGAGGGGATGGAGTAACTTCTATCATGCAAATGGAGGTCAAAATAAAGCTAGAGCAGCAATACTTATATTGGACAAAATAGACTTTTAAAACAAAGAGTATAGCAAGATATGACACTGTATAATCATAAATGGAAAAACTCAACAAGGTATAACAATTGTAAATATTTATACATCCAACATGGGAGCACCCCAATACATAAAACAGTTAATAACAAACATAAAGGAACTAACTGATAATAATACAATAAAGGTAGGCGATGGGAAATAAGGAATGCACTTGTCATGATGAGCACTGGGTGATGTACGGAATTGCTAAATCACTATATTATACATGTGAAACTAATATTACTATATGTTAACTAACTGATATTTAAATAAAATCTTAAAATATAAACTCCTTGACAAATTAAAAAAATGAAGGAAGAATTATATAATTTTACAATAGTTGAAGACATCAATATCCACTTTCAATAATGGATAAAATATGTAGACAGATCAAAAAGGAAATACAAAACAAACAACACCATAAACTATCTATACCTAACAGACATGTATTAAACATCCCACCCAACAAGAGCAGGAAAGACATTCTTCTCAACTATACATAGACTATTTTCTAGGATAGACAGTATATTAGGCCAAAACCAAGTCTTAATACATTTTGAAAATCAGAAATTACTTAAGTATCTTTTCCAACCCACAATCTAATAAACCTCAAACTCAATCACAGAAGGGAAAACCGGAAAATTCATGAATATGTGGAAATTAAATAATACTCTTTTAAACAATCAAAGTGATAAAGAAGAAATCACAAGAGAAATTAAAAACTACTTAGAGATAAATAAAAAGGAAATACAACATACTGAAACTTATGAGATACAGCAAAGGCAATATTCAGAGGAAGATTTATAGATGTGAATGTCTATATTAAAAAAGAAGACAGAGGTAAAACCAATAACCTTCATACACACCTTGTAGAATTAGAACAAGATAAGCAAATTAAATTCAAAGCCATCAGAATGTAGGAAATAAAGTTTAGAGCAAAGGTAAACAAAATAGAGAACAGAAAAACAATAGAGAAAATCAACAAAACCCAAAGTTGGTTCTTTAAAAAGATTTTAAAAATTGACAAGTTTTTAGCCAAACTAACAAAAAAAAGAGAAGAGGGAATCAAAGTCAGAAATGAAAATGAGGACATTACTATCAACCTTCCAGATATAAAAAAGGACTATAAGAGAATACTAAGGAAAATCGTATATCAACAAATTGAGCAACATAGCTGAAATGGAGAAATTCTGAAAGTACTCAAAATTACTTAAACTGCCTCGAGGAGAAATAGAAATTTAAAACACACCTTTAAAAAGTACAAAAGACTGAATCAATAATCACAAACCTCGCAACAAAGAAAATTCCAGGAACAGATGATTTCACTGGTGAATTTTACTTCATTCTGACAGGCCAGCATTACTCTGACACCAAAGACAGATAAAAACAACACAAGAAAATAGCTTTCCATGCTACCCAGGGAGGCGTCCATATGGCAGTTTGTGTTTCTGTCATAACTTAAAGGGAAACTTTCACAATTCCAGAGCCTTTGATGTCCTGCAACTGAAGGAGGAGGATGTCCCCAAATTCCTTGCAGCAGGAATCCACTTACATGGCACCAACCTTGACTTCCAAATGGAACAGTACAACTACTAAATGAAAAGTAATGGCATCCACATCATAGATCTGAAGAGAACCTGGGAAATCCTTCTGATGGGAACTTGGGCTATTGTTGCCATTGAAAACCCAGCTTAATTTATAGCTATGATTTTCTTTTACTGATTTTTTGCTGATTTTGACTATATCCTTAACAATGATAGAGTATGTTTTATTCTCATAATTTTCCCCTAGTCTCTATTTATAGATTTGCATTCTTCTTTGATGGAAAAATTATTTAGGATAGCACTGTTCAATTTCCAAAGGGTAGTTTTTCTTATTATAGCCCTTATTGTTAATTTCTCATTTTATTACAAAATAAGCAGAGAATATGTTGTACATTTCTGCTTTTCATATACATTATGAGTAATAGAGGATGGCATTAGCAAACATTATAATGGCATGTGGAAGAAATAATACATTCCTCATTTGTAATGTATTGTTAGTTGGAAACTGCTGTAAGAGAATTTATAAGATTTTTAATGATCTAAATAAAACCGCTAAATAGGTTTTTAAAAAAAAGAAGAAAACCCAGCTGATGTCAGTGTCATATCATCCAAGAATACTGGCCAGTGAGCTGTCCTGAAGTTTGCTGCTGCTACCAGAGCCACTCCTATTGCTGGCCACTTCATTCCTGATCCAGGCAGCCTGCTGGGAGCCAATATTTCTGGTGGTTACTGATCGTAGGGCTGACCACCAGCCTCTCACTGAGGCATCTTATGTTAACCTGCCTACCACTGCTCAGTGTAACACAGACTCTTCTAGGCACTATGAGGACATTGCCATCCCTTTCAACAACAAGGGCACTCACTCAGTGGGCATGACGTGTAGATGCTGGCCAAGGAAGTTCTGTGCATGCATAGCACCATTTCCTGTGAGTACCCATGAGACATCATGCCTGATCTCTGCTTCTACAGAGATCCTGAAGAGACTGAAAAAGAAGAGCAGGTTGCTGCTGGAAAGCCTGTGAACAAGGAGGAATTTCAGGGTGAATGCATGGCTCCAGCTCCTGAGTTCACTGCTACTCAACTTGAAGTCACAGACTGGCCTGAAGGCAGGCAGGTGCCCTCTGTGCCTATTCAGCAGTTCCCTACTGAAGATCAGAGCAGCGAGCCTGCCACCAAAGACTGGTCTGTAGCTCCCACTTTTCAGGCCACTGAATGCATAGGAACAACCACTGAGTGGTCTTAAGACTGCTCTTCCACAAAGGAAAACAAAATGAAAGTAAGGTTGATAGAAAATAAAGTTTCTTAAAAAGAAGCAAAAGCAAAAACAAAAACATAAAAGCAAACAAAATCATAAGAAAATAAAATTATAGACCGACATAAGTTATAAATATAGATGTAAAAATCTTCAGGGGTGCCTGGGTGGCACAGCAGTTAAGCGTCTGCCTTCGGCTCAGGGCGTGATCCCGGCGTTACGGGATCAAGCCCCACGTCAGGCTCCTCTACTATGAGCCTGCTTCTTCCTCTCCCACTCCCCCTGCTTGTGTTCCCTCTCTCGCTGGCTGTCTCTATCTCTGTCAAATAAATAAAAATAAAATCTTTTAAAAAAAATCTTCAACAATATACTAACAAACAGAATCTAAGAAAATATTAAAAGGATTATAGACTGACCAAGTGGGTTTTTTCCCAGTAATGAAAAGGTGATTTGCAAGAAAATCAATGTAGCAGTCTCTATAAAGACAGTGGAGTAGAAAGATCTTGAACTCATCCCCTAACATAGAGACAGCAAAACTACAACCACATAGAGAACAACTACCTAAGAATAACATGACGACTAGAAGAACATAATAGCTAATAGGACCCAACAGTACATTAAAAGGATTATCCATCATGACTAAGTGGGATTCATCCCTAGGATGCAAGGGTGGTTCAACATTCACAAATCTATCAGGGTGATACATCATATCAAAAAGAAAAGAGTCAAAAACCATATGATCCTCTCAATAGATGCAGAAAAAGCATTTGACAAAATACAGCATCCTTTCCTGATTAAAAAATTTCAGAGTGTAGGGATGGAGGGCACATTCCTCAATTTCATAAAAACCATTATGAAAAGCCTACAGCGAATATCATTCTCAGTGGGGAAAAGCTGGAAGCCTTTCCCTTAAGATCAGGAACACAACAAGGATGCCCACTCTCGCCACTATTATTCAACATAGTACTAGAAGTCCTTGCAACAGCAATCAGACAACAAAAAGGGATAAAAGGTATCCAAATCAGCAAAGAAGAAATCAGACTGTCTCTCTTCGCAGATGAGACTGACTCAAGAAAAAAATGGAAAATCTGAAGACTGATTACTAGTAGTAAAACTGAATCAGTTATCAGAAAACTTCCAACAAACGAATGAGAAGAACTAGATGCCTTCACAGATGAATTTTACCCAACATTTAATTAAGAGTAAATTATCTATTCTTCTCAAACATAAAAAAATTGAAAAGTCAAGAATGCTTTCAAAATTACTCTATGAGGCCAACATTACCTTGATAACAAAACCAGAGAGAGATGAAAAAAAATTGAGAAGTCCATATCCCTGATGAATATAGATGCAAATAATCCTGAACAAAATATTAGCAAGCTGAATCAAACAGCACATTAAAATCATCATATACTATGATCAAAGTGGGATTTATTTCTGGGAGGCAATGGTGGTTCAATATCTGCAAACTAATCAACATGAAAGAAAACATTAATAAAATGAAAGCTAAATACCATGTGATCATCTCAATAGATGTAGAAAAAGCATTTGATAAAATTCAACATCTATTTAAAGTTTAAAACTTTTAACAAAGTGGCTAGAGAGGGAACATATCTCAACATCATAAAAGTCACACATTACAAAGCCACAACTAACACTGTATGCAATGGTAAAAAGCTGAAAACTTTTCCTGTATGATCAGGAGCAAGACAAGGATGTTCATTCTCATCACTTTTATTAAACATAGTATTGTAAGTCCTAGTCACAGCAATTAGACAAGAAAAAGAAATAAAAGGCATCAAGATTGAAAAGAAGTAAAACTCATTATTTGCAGATGATATGATACTATATATAGAAAACTCTAAAGATGCCACAAAAAATCTATCAGAAGTAATAAATGAATTAGGTAAAGTTACAGGACACAAAATTAATATACAGAAATCTGTTGCATGTCTATGTACTAATAATGAATTAGCAGAAAACAATCTCATTTACAATTGAATAAAAAAAAAACCCTAGGAACAAATTTAACCAAAGAGGTGAAAGACATACTCTGAAAACTATAAGGCATTGATGAAAGGAAGATATACTGTGCTCATGGATTAGAGAAATTAGTATTGTTAAAATGTCCCTACTACCCAAGGCAATCTACACATTTAATGCAATCCATATCAAAATACTAATAGCATTTTTCACAGAACTAGTACAAATAATCTTAAAACTTGTATGAAACCACACAAGATCCTGAATAGCAAAAGCAATCTTGAGAAAGAAGAACAAAACTGGAGATATCACAATCCCACATTTCAATATATACTACAAAGCTACAGTAATCAACAGTGTGGTACACTGGCACAAAAACAGTCATATAGATCCATGAAACAGAATAGAGAGCCCAGGGCGCCTGAGTGGTCCAGTCAGTTAAGCATCTGCCTTTGGCTCAGGTCATGATCCTAGGGTCCTGGGATCAGGCCCTGTGTAGGGCTCCCTCCTCAGCAGGGAGTCTGCTTCTCCCTCTCCCTTTGCCTCTTCCCCCTGCTCCTGCTACTTCTTTCTTTCTCAAAGAAAGAAAGAAAGAAAGAAAATCTTTAAAAAAAATAGCCTAAAAATAAACTGGTACTTATATGGTCAATTAATTTATGGCAAAAGAGACAAAAATTTACAATGAGGAAGATTGTCTCTTCATTAGATGGTGTTGAGGAAACTGTAAGGCTACATGCAGAAAAATGAAACTGGACTACTTTCTTACACCATATACAAAAATAAACTCAAAATGGATTAAGTACCTAAATATGAGATCCCAGATCAAAAAATTTCTAAAGAAAACAGATAGTAAACTCTTGGATATCAGTTTTAGTGATATATTTTTCTGGATCTACCTCTTCAGGCAAGGGTAATAAAAGCAAAATTAAACTATTGGGACTATAACAAACTAAAAAGCTTTCACACAGTGAAGGAACTGTCTATAAAACAAAAAGCAACCAACTGAATTGGAGAGAAATTTATAAATTATATATCTGATAAATTATATATTTTATATAAAGGGTTAATACCCAAAATAAAGAACTCATACAACACAACCTAAAACAAAATAAAACGAAACAAAAAAAACAAAAATAACAATCTGATTAAAAATGGGAGGAGGGCCTGAACAAATATTTTTCTAAGGAAGACATCCAGATGGCCAAAGGACACATGAAAAGATGCTCAACATCCCTCATCATCAGGGAAATGCAAATCGAAACCACAATGATATGTCACTTCACACCAGTCAGAGAATAGCTCTTAATCAAAAAGACAAGAAATAACAACTGTTGGTGAGAATGTAGAGGAAAAGTAACCCCTTGTGCACTGCCAAAAGGAATGTAAACTGGTAGAGCCACCTTGGAAAACACTTTGTCATTTCCTCAAAAATTTAAACATACAATTAATATATGACCCCTCCTAAGTATATTTCTGAAAGAGTTGAAAACAGGGACTCAAACAGCTACTTGGTTGCCATTGTTTATTGCAGAATTATTCACAATAACCAAAGGCTGGAAACAATCCAAGTGTTCAACAATGGATAACTGAATAAACAAAATGTGGTATATACATACAATGTAATATTCAACCTTAAAAATGAATGAAATTTTGATACATGTTACAATATGGATGAACCTTGAAAACATTATGCTGAGTGAAATAAGTCAGATAGAAAGAGACAAGTATTGTATGATTCCACTTATATGAAGTATATAGAATAGAAAAGTTCATAGAGTTCATAGAAACAGAAAGTAGTTTAGAGTTTATTAGGAGCTGAGGAGAGGACAGAAAGGTGAACTATTGCTTAATTGGCTACAGAGTTTGTATGTGGGATGATGAAAGGGTTTTAGAATTATGTAGTGTTGTTGGCTGAACATAATTTTGAATGTAATCACTATCACTCAACTGTGTACTTAAGAATGATTAAAATGGCAAATTCTGTTATAGATATATATTTTCTTTTAAACTACAATAAAAAAATTAGTAGGTGCAGGGATCAGACAGACCCAAACTCAAATTCTGGTTATATTACTAATTTTATAACTTTTGAAAAGTTAACCTGCCTAAACTTCAGATGTCTTACTCTTCAAAATAATAACAAAAATAACATAGTATCCTATTGCATTTGGGTTATTTGAGGATTAAAATGAGGCAAATACATGTAATGTCTTTATTACTATATCTAATATACAAAAGCTATTATTATCAAAAACAGAAATCAGTTACATCACTTCCTTCAGCTTAAAACCTTCAAGAGTTCTCTGGTGCCCTTAGAATTAGATCCACATTCTTATTATGACCTACAAAACCCTACATGATCTGATCCCTGTATGCTTCTCCAACTACATCTTCTACCACTCTCTTCCCAGCGTTCACCCCAGCCACAAAGAACTTCCTTGAAGTTCTTAAACATACAATCAAGCTTGCTCTTATCTCAGAGCCTGGTACTTATCTTCTTCATGACTAAAACATTCTTTCTCTGGCTCTTCCCAAGGCTGGCTCTTTTTTAACATTCAGGTCACACCTAAAATGTCACCTTTTTAGAAGGTTTCTACTATAAACCCCTCTAAGGTTGCCCACTACTATCTCCACCCCCACCAGTCAAATTACCAAATTACCCATTTTATTGTCTTTATAGCATTTGTCACTATCTAAAATTATTTATCTAATTGTTTACCTAATAGTAAATAATTTATTTTATCTAATTATCAGCCTCTCACCCTTTGCCACACCATTATAATGTAAGCTTCACATGGGCACAGACTTCATCTTTCTTGGTCACTGTACATGAAACAGTCTCCTGTATACAGTGGAACCAAATAAATATCTGTTGAATGAATCAAGGAAACAGACTTGCAACCTCAGCTGCAGAACAAGCATAAAGTTTGGATCCAAATATGGCCACAGCATCAAACTACTGGGCTGAATTAGAATTACTAATGTGAACTACCTGCCCATAAGTATATTACATCAACTCCTTTTAGTCTATTCTTGGCAACTTTTGCAAATAGTTGCAAATCACATTTCTATCTAAATTATATATAATACTACAAAGTTACCATTTACTGAGGATCATTTGCCAGTTGTTATATTATGCATTTTACATGCATTTCTCCTTTAAAACCTCACAAAAGCCTCTGAGTATTACTATCGTTATCCCCATTTCATAGATGAGCAATGAGCCTGAGGCTCAGGGAACTAACTTCCTCCAGGTTGCACAGCTAGAAATGGAGGAGACAAGATTCAAACCCAGCTGTGACTATAAAGTCCTTGCTTCTTTTAAGTGTTTATTTAAATTCCAGTTAGTTAATATACAGTGTAATATTAGTTTCAGGTGTACAATTCAGCAATTCGAAACTTGCATTCAACAACCCCTGCTCATCACAAGTGCACTTCTTAATCCCCATCACCTATTTAACCCATCCCCCTACCCACCTCGCCTCCAGTAACTCATCAGTTTGTTTTCTATAGTGAAGAGTTTGTTTCTTGGTTTTCCTCTCCCTTTTTTCCCCTTTGCTCATTTGTTTTATTACTTAAATTTCACATATAAATGAAGTCATATGGTATTTGTCTCTGACTTATTTCCCTTAGCATAATGCTCTCTAGCTCCATCCATGTCATTGCAAATGGCAAAATTTCATTCTTTGTTATGGCTGAGTAATATTCCATTGTATATATTTTTCATAGCTTCTTTACCATTCATCAGTTGATGGATATTTGGGCTCTTTCCATAATTTGGCTATTGTTGATAACATGGCTTTAAGTCCTTGCTTCTAACTCCGATACTATATTAGATTATGTTAAGGGCACTGAACCGGGTTTAAATTCTGCCTTTTCCATTCATTACTTATGTTACCTTAAACAAAACGGTTCCTGGCTATCAATTTCCCAATGTGAAAACAGACAACCTTGTGAAGAAACAATCATATATAAGAAAAAACAATCAAAGAAATGCTTTAAAAACACATAGCACACAACTGAACCAGATCCCAAGACCCCAGTTATGAGATAGCAATAGTAGATTTAATTCAGTACCAAGTACAAGCTCTTTAGCCTGGCATCAAGGCCCTCAGTCTCATCCCAATATACTTTCCGGTCTTATATCCTGCACTCCTTGTATGAACCACTCATGTTCTAGCCATATCAGAGTATTCAATGTTCTTGAAATATGCCACACTTTTCCTACTGTGCTACTGTCATGTTATTTTCTCTACTTAGAATGCTCGTTCTCCAAAATCTCCTTATTGAAATTGTGAGACCTTAGCCAACCGGATCCTTCTCTTCCCAAGAGTGGAAGCTGCTTGACATGCTCATACAGGTCTAGTTGGCTCTAGTTGCTAAGAATAGGCCTACCATGGGGCAAGATACATTGAGAACTATGGCCCCATACACTGGACTCGCCACTATGTCAATGTGGCTACTAGCCTGACTTTGACTTTGTGTCTTATTTGAGACATCAGGAATTCCACTTGGTTTACCTTGCATCTCAGTTGAGTCCCATACTGATTTCCTATGCCTTAGTCCTTACACTGGTAATCAGGTTCTCTAGAACTAGATCCTTTTTGGTTCTGCACAACACTGATTACTCCCACCACTCCCACACTCATACCACTGAACTAGTCACCTTTCACCCTGCTAACAGACCATCCTGAAACCATCCATCTCCATTTCTAAATAATGCTGACTCCTGAGTTCCTGTTGCTACAGTGCTTTGACTAACACTGGCTGGACCAACACTGTTATGCTGTAATCTCTCCAGACCCTAGGGATAAGGATGGGGCTCTGTTTTTCATGCAGGAAAGATTTAAGTATATTTCTATATAGAGAGAACAAATAAGAAAAGACAAGTGAAGGGATAGGATACAAAGCTCATGTGGAAAGACAATGGGTAGGAGAAGGGCCAAGATGCTGTCTCACAGGGGAGGGAAGAAGGTAAAAATGGATGGGGATAGAGAGAAGTTTAAAGAGGGCTAGAAAATGAGTGGGTTTATCATTTCCAAATGGCTTAGAGGAGACAAGAAGCCTAGTCTTGTGATTATTATAGTTAAGTACATACTTCAGAGCACCTTGAAATCAAGGACTGTCTTATTCAACTATATTCCTGGGGCCTAGAATTGGAACTGGCACATAATAGGTACTCAAGATATACATGTTAACTTACCATGTAATGCAGGAAGTCACAGATGAGTACAAAGAAAGAGAATTAAATAATTTTTGAGTAGCTCTAATACATCACACATAGTCTGGACATGTGAACCCCACATAATTATCAGAGTTACCTTACAATAAACATGATGATTGTTGTTTTACAAATGAAGAAACCAAACATCAGAGAAGTTAACTGGCTTGCCCAAGGCCACACAGCCAGTAAGAAATGGAATGAACTATGTAAAATCTACCCTATTTCCCTCCTTAAAGGCTTTCAGTATTGGTTGCAAGTTTATACACCTTGACAGGACATACAAGATCCTTTGCGAGATGATCAATGTGTACCTTGACAGCCTTCTATCTTTGCACAAGTTGTGCCCAACACCTAGCATGTTCTTTCCTCACACTCCATTCACTGGCTAACTCTACTTCATCCTTCATGATTCCATTCCTGTATCATGTTCTCCATGGTATCTTTTTTTTTTTTTCTGAGACCGGGGGGTGGGGGAATGGGAGAGGGAGAGAGAGATTCTTAAGCAGACTCCATAACCCTCACACAGCCTGATGTGGGGCTTGATCTCACAACCCTGAGATCATTATCTGAGCTGAAATCAAGAGTTGGATGCTTAACCAAGTGAGCCACCCAGGCACCCCTCCAAGGTGTCTTTCCTAAGCCTTCCTCCATTCCTCATATCCTAGTCTGGGTTTGGGGTTCCTCCTGTGCTCCCTTAGCACTGTGTATACTGTAACAGAACTGAATAGTGTGTACTTTAATTGTCTATTTGCTGGTCTAGACTGTGAGATCTTTAAGAGCAGGAACTGTATTTTATTTATCCCTGTACTCCCAGAGATAAATAAATTGCAGAGTGTGTGCTAAAGAGCAGGCACTCAGTAAATTCTGGGAAAGAGAATGCAAGAATAAAAAAGAATGGGAAAAAGAAAAGGAGATGGACAAATAAAAGGAAGGAACAGAATTATGAACAGAATTACATATATTATATGAATATTTTAGTCAATCTAGTACATCCAATAACTAGAAATATTGTCACCACACCATTTTTAGTAGGAAGATGCTATAATACCATCTACACACAGCAAAATTGTTATAGAAGAACATTATGAGAATAAATCATCATACAAATTAAGTCCATAGGCAAACAACAGTTTTCCTTTTCTTCTCTAGTTTTGTTCCTTGAGTATAATTTCAACATTCCAGTTATAAAATTATTTTATCTCTTCTAACTATACATATAGTAGCTGAGCTTGGACAAAGCATGGGCTCAGCTCAGGGAATTTTGAAGAGGAAACCAGCCTTCAAGACCCTCATAGGTCCAGCAAGGACAAGAGATGTACCCCAAAATTCCAATATTCCTTTCAGTTGTAAAAAGAAATGCTGAGGTTAACTAATGTGGTGACAATATCTTTCACAAATAAAAAGAACTGGAGTAAATGAAGAGCAAATCAGTTATGGAGACTGTTGTTTCTTATCTGTCCTTGCAGGTTTTCCTTTCTTATTTATATATATTTTTAGTCTACTGGATTGAAGTTGACACTGAGGCAAGAGCGACTGTCCAACCAAAAGTCTGAGTGTAATGTAGGCTTTGCACTCTTCCACCATGAGAGCTTCCTATAGATGAGCAACTAGATGAAGACCATACAAAATGCCTAAAGAACACCATGTCCAGACAGCCAGAGCCAACAAACTTTGTCTTAGCTAGAGGAAGTTAACATAAATTGCCAAAGGTTTAAGACGTTGGATCTGGTTCAGGAAATCTCCCTTCTAATGTGCTGAGGATGCTCCTTCTCTGGCCTAATGAAGCTGGGATCATTTGGGCTGTCAAGACCAGCTGCAGAGCTGACAGCTGTTGTCCTTCTCTTCCTTCCACTTGGAAGGGGATATGAGCTTATATAACTCCACCACCCACTTGCACCATTCCCTGGACACCCCAGCATGCAGCACAATGCAGGGCTGTGAGCTTTTTATAGATAGTGAATTATTCTTTGTATAGGAGGATGATGCTTCTGTCTACAGACATGGGACTCTGGTATTTAGCAACATACTCAGACCCTTCTTCAAAAGGGTACCAGCAACAATTTAATAATTTCTTGCTGGGGGTTCAGAGAAAAAACAATGAATATAAATTAGCAAACTCAAAGCCATAACATAAGATTTATTCTCAACACTATGGATAAAATTCAGATTCAGTACCATTTTTAGGTAAAGAAAATTAGGAAAAAGGAGATGGCACAGCTCAGCAACTTTCCAGACAGTCAAGACATATGGGGGTCACTGGCTTTTAATCTCTTCCCTGAGGGAAACTGCCTCATTGTTTTTTTTGTTTGTTTTTTTGTTTTGTTTTGTTTTGTTTTACCTTGTGTCAAACGGAGATGGCAATACCAAATCACCTTACAGAGTTGCTAAAGAATAAATCATATGGATAAATCAATCAAACTAAGGTTATGAAGGGTTAAAAAGAATACTTAGAAAGACATTTAAAAAATCGATAGAAGTAATTCACTAAAATGGAACTAATGTTTCAGTCCCAAGCATGTTTTATACACTATCTCATTTAATGTTCACAACAACCCTGTGAGGTAGGTATAATTATCAACTAGGTATTACAGATGAATCTGAGACTCAGAGTGGTGAAATAATTTGTCTCATTTCACAGAACCAGTGAAAATAGCAGAGATGGTCTGTTCAGTTTTGAGTTCTGTGTGCCTTGATACTGCCCTCGGCCTTGATACTTGGTACTGCATAGTACAGTAGTTAAGGACATGGACTATGGAACCAGACTACCTGGGTTCAAGTACCAGTTCTGTTCCCTTCCAATACATGACTGGGAGAGTTATGTAACCTCCCTGTGCCTTATGCTTTTGCTTGTTTTGTTATTGTTTGTTCAATTTATTTTTCCTTTTTTATTAAAGTATAATTAACATACAGTGTTATATTAGTTTCAGGTGTACAATATAATAATTCAACAATTCTATACACTACTCAGTACTCATCAAGATAAGTGTACTCTTAATTCCCTTTACCTAATTCACCCATCACCCTCCCACCTCCCCTGTGGCAGCCACCAGTTTGTTTCCTGTATTTAAGAGTCTCTTTTCTTGTTTGTCTTCTTTTGTTAGTTTGTTCATTTGTTTTGTTTCTTAAATTCCACATATGTGTGAAATCATACGGTATTTGTCTTTCTCTGACTAAATTATTTCACTTAGCATTATACCGTCTAGGCCCATCTATGTTTACTTTAATCTTTAAAAGAGGAATAAATAAGTGTCTCTACCTCATAGGCTAATTTTGAGAATTAAGTAATTTAATGCCTGTAAGGTACTTTGAAGAGTATCTAGCATAAAATAAGTACTATGTAAACATTTAACAAATAAACAACTATACATACAGGGTTGTAGTACCACAAAATTACAAGAGGTCATGAATCATATCTACCCCACTTTGCTGCTTTGACAATAACTCCACTAACACATCACATAGCAGCAGATGCTTTTCTGAAAGATCTTTGAGAAAAGCAATGTTAACACTTTCCCTAAGAAACAGCATTTAAATACTGTTCCGTTCAGGAAGTAACTATCTTAGCCTGAACCTCAATCCCTCCTATTATGATTTTGGACTGTTTCCTCTTGTTCAGGCCTTAGGACAAATGGAAAACAGATGAGCATTGCACTGTGGGAAATGGAATCACAGTAAACAACTTCAATTTCATGAGGAAAGGAGAAGGGCTGAGAACTCTCTTCACACCATCCCCAGATATTTCCTTTTCTGTAGTGATGAATACATAGGAATAGAAATAGAACCCTAGGTTTTAGTCATGGCTCTGCTTCCACCTAGCTATTTGAAATCAAGCTAATTTCTTTACCCCTCTTGCTTCAGCAATTTATCTAGAAAATGAAATACTTAATAAAGAAGCCCCATAAACCCTTCATACTGAAATATCATAAGAGAAAATGACTTCGTCAAAGTCCTACCAAGTAGTGTCAAGGTTAGTACTCAAATACAAATATCCTTGACCCCAAGGCTCTTCTTACTACATCTCTTTGTTTCCATCAAAAGATCTTTCCTAACTCTTACCTTCTGACTCTTTATCACCACTAATTCTCAGCCAGGTCATGACAGATTGAATTATTGTTCCCAAATCTTCACCCTTCCCTGTGCCATTCTACTTAATCATGTGACTTTGCAGTCTTCCCACTAGAGGCAGAAATTATTGTACTGCTGAACTGATGTTAGGCCATATAGCTTGTTTTGGCCAATGGAATTTATGAGAAAGTAACAGTGTGAGAGTTTTGAAACTTTAAAAGACCTCACATTTCTCTGCTTACCCACTATGGACTTTTGCCCTCATCATGAGAAGAATATGCCCCAGTATCCCCGATCTTTGAAAAATAGCCACATGGAGAAGACCTAAATAGCACTCATGGCCTTAGCCAAGCCATTTAAGCCCATTTGAGGTCAACAGAGCTACCACTATCAACGCATAGATGAGTGAGCTAGAAATACATGCTTAGGGGTGCCTGGGTGGCTCAGTTAAGCATCTGCCTTCAGCTCAGGGCGTGATCCCAGCTTTCTGGGATCGAGCCCCACATCAGGCTCCTCCCCTGGGAGCCTGCTTCTTCCTCTCCCACTCCCCCTGCTTGTGTTACCTCTCTCACTGGCTGTCTCTCTCTCTGTCAAATGAATAAATAAAATCTTTAAAAAAAAAAAGAAATACATGCTTAAAGCTGTATTCCACTGAGATGGGGGGTATTTTGGTATGCAGAATTCTCAGTGCAATAGCTAATGAATATGCAATGTTTTCTAGAGTTCCCAGAAAAGTATTTTGTGGCCATGATACATTTCTTCAGGGAATAAATATTGGAGGCGAAATGAAATTGTCATTCATTTCAGCAGGTAACTTCATCTACTAATAATTTCCTATTATTGCCCAGTATGAGAATTTACCCTTGAATTCAAACACCAGCTTACGTAAGGTTCTTATTTCCCTGCCTCTCAATTTCCTCATATGTAAAATGAAGATAGTAATAGTACCTATATCAGAGTTATTCCAGAGCTGGAAAGAGACAATGTAGAAAATTGTAGTTTGGGCTTAAAGAATTTTTCCCCCCTGTTACTGCCTAATAATATCAACTGCTTGTATATAAGAGAAAAGTATGTAAGAAGCAGGTCAGTACATTTTCTCTCACACACACAAAAGCTACACAAATAACTAAGCAAAAGAAAAATAATCTTTGGACATGCCATCTTGGGAGAGTATACTCTACTGTGTGGAGACTCATTTCCCGGAGAGTCTTTTCAGGGGAAATCTGGCTTTGGAATATAGACCTCCTCAAGGACTGTTGTGCCTGTTAGGACTGATGACATAACACCAGCTAAAAGACAGAACCCTTAGATATGTGTTTTGGCTAAAACATAGGTGAGGAAACAAAAAGTTCTATTAATGAAGTTGTCTGGGTAGATATTGGCTTAAATTAAAAAGGGATTTCATTTTCAGACAGGCAATGTATAGACCTAGCCACTGCTTCCAATCTTGTTTGTATGATTTATAGAACTTCAGCAGTAAAATGTCTGAACTATGTCACTCATTCCCCTCCTTTTTCTTCCAAATAAGGAAACTGTGATGCACAGAGGAGCACCTGGTTCTGTCTGAAGAGAAATGACTGAAGTAGGGAAGGGTTAAAGAAGGGCCATGACTTTGAGCCTACAAAGTTAACATGGCAGTACTGCCCTACTTGAATTTTCAAGGATGTTGATAAGATTATAAGTGATTAGAGTATACACAGTAAAGCTGAGCTCTGTTTAATATATAATTATGGAATAGGGCTCCCTGCTCCGCTGGGAGCCTGCTTCTTCCTCTCCCACTCCCCATGCTTGTGTTCCCTCTCTTGCTGGTTGTCTCTCTCTGTGTCAAATAAAATAAATTAAAAATCTTTAAAAAAATTTTTTTAAATTATGTTAATTTTTTAACTGGAAAGCCACAACATACGGCTATGCTATATAGGTTAAGAAAATTTTCCATATAATCTTTTAAAGATTTATTTATTTATTTATTTGACAGAGAGAAAGAGAGAGAATAAGCAGCGTAAGCAGCAGAGGCAGAGGGAGATCCCAGGACCCTGGGATCATGACCCAAGCCGAAGGCAGATGCTTAACCAACTGAGCCACCCAGGTGCCCTTTCACATAATTTTTAAAGTGATTAAGATATTTTGAATCCAGGACCAAATGTGATACAAAGAGCATGAAAGTAGGAGTCAGAAGAATATGGGTTCTAGTTCTAGCTCTACCACTAGATTACTATGAGACATTGGAGGAGTCACTTTCCCTCTCTGGCTCTCCCTCTCTCCTTGGAAGACAAGATATGAAAAAAACCTCTTCTGTGATGATTACATGAAACCACTGTAGGCAGATAGCCAGAATTTTACTATTTCCTGACCTTTGTGCATATTCCAGAGGTTTTGGTTAGGGTCCAAAATCTCCATTTTCTTTTTTTTTTTTTAAGATTTTATTTATTTATTTTGACGGAGAGAGAGAGAGAGAGAGAGAGAGAGAGAGAGACAGGCAGTGAGAGAGGGAACACAAGCAGGGGGAGTGGGAGAGGGAGAAGCAGGTTCTCAGCAGAGAAGCCTGATGCGAGGCTTGATCCCAGAACTCCGGGATCATGCCCTGAGCTGAAGGCAGAAGCTTAACAACTGAGCCACCCAGACGCCCCCAAAATCTCTATTTTCAAAAGACCATTATGGCAGTCACTTTTCATTGCCAACCTAACAGCCATCCTTCTTACTCCTTAGTGTTTCTTCAGATATCAGGCAGGTAGCAATGTTCTCAGGGAAAGCAAGGCCAAGGGGGAGAAACTTCCGTTTCTCTTTTTCAATTATTGCCTAGAATTTGACCTATGACTCTGTTCTTGCCAACGAGATACAAGGGGAAATATGAGGGTGGCTTTAGGAAGACATTTTCCTTTCTGGATAAAAGACAGAATATGTCATATGAAAAAAGGCCTTTCCTTCTTTCCTGATTAAATATGTGAGCATGTGATGCGTTGAGCTCTGACAGCCATGTTATGACCTTAAGGCAAAGTCAAAGAGAATCACAGAGAAAATATCTAGAGGCCACTGATTGTAACTTGGAACTGCCTAACTTCAGAGTCTTAAATCAAAAACAAATGATGTTATAATGTTATGATGATTAATTTTATGTGTGAACTTGGCTAGGCTATGGTACCTAGACATTTGGTCAAACACTAATCTAGGGCAGCCTTGATGGCTCAGTCAGTTAAGCATCTGCCGTCAGCTCAGGTCAAAATCTTAGGGTCCTAGGATCAAGCCCAGTGTCAGACTCCCTTCTCAGTGGGGAGTCTGCTTCTCCCTTTCCCTCTGCCCCTCCCCACAGCTCATGCTCTCTCTCTCTCTCTCATTCTCAAATAAATATATAAAATCTTTAAAAAAAACCCACTAGTCTAGATGTTGCTGTGAAGGTAATCTTTAGAGGCAATTAACATCTAAATCAGTAGACTTTAAGTAAAGCAGATTACACCTTGTAATGTGGAGGGATTTCATCCAATTAGTTAAAACCCTTAAGAGAAAACAGACTGAGGTTCCCCAAGGAAGAGGGAATGATTTCAGTCTTGAGGAGCAATATCAATTCTTTGCTTCTTCCCCAGGCTGCTGTCTTACCCTACAGATTTTGGATTTCCCTGCCTAAGCAGTCACATGAAAAAAAAAATTTTTTTTTTGAGAGAGAGAGAGCACAGAAAGGGGGGGGAGGGGCAGAGGGAGAGAGATAATGCCAAGCAGGGTCACAACCCAGAGATCATGACCTGAACAAAAAACCAAGAGTCAGACACTTAACAAACTGAGCCACCAGGAGCCCCTCACATGAACAAATTCTTAATATAAATCTCTCTCTACATATATATGTGTACAAATACATACACGAACACAGATACAGACATCCTATTGCTTCTATTTCTCTGTTCTGTTTCTTATGAGAATACTCATACATGATTCAATTTTGGGAATGACTTTTTTTTCCTTATGATTAGAAACAAGTATATCTTTTCTCTTCCTCCAAGTTTTACATAAATTGCAGTTAGTTAGTGTAATATTAGTTTCACATATAGGATTTAGTGATTAATCACTTCCATACAACATCCAGGGCTCATCACAACAAGTGCCCTCCTTAATACCCATCACCCATTTATTTTTTTAATTTTTTATAATAATTTTTTATTATGTTACTCACCATACAGTACATCCTTAGTTTTTGATGTAGTATTCCATGATTCATTATTTGCGTATAACACCCAGTGCTCCATGCAATATGTGCCCTCCTTAATACCCATCACCGGCCTATCAAAATCCCCCACCCACCTCCCCTCTGAAGACCTCAGTTTGTTTCCCAGAGTCCATAGTCTCTCATGGTTCATTCCCCTTTCTGTTTACCCCCCCTTTCTTTATCCCTTTCTTCTCTTACCGATCTTCCTAGTTCTTATGTTCCATAAATGAGTGAAACCATATGATAATTGTCTGTCTCTGCTTGACTTATTTCGCTTAGCATTATCTCCTCCAGTCCTGTCCATGTTGCTGCAAATGCTGTGAAATCATTCTTTCTGATGGCTGAGTAATATTCCATTGTATATATGGACCACATCTTCTTAATCCAGTCATCTGTTGAAGGGCATCTAGGCTCCTTCCACAATTTGGCTATTGTGGACAATGCTGCTATAAACATTGGGGTGCATATGGCCCTTCTCTTCATTACGTCTGTATCTTTGGGGTAAATACCCAGTAGTGCAATGGCTGGATCATACGGTAGCTCAATTTTTAACTTTTTAAGGGACCTCCACACTGTTTTCCAAACAGGCTGTACCAACTTGCATTCCCACCAACAATGTAAGAGGGATCCCCTTTCTCCACATCCTCTCCAGCAATTGTTGTTTCCTGCCTTGTCAATTTTTGCCATTCTATCTGGCGTAAGGTGGTATCTCAAGGTGGTTTTGATTTGAATTTCTCTGATGGCTAATGATTTTGAACATTTTTTCCTGTATCTGTTAGCCATTTGTATGTCTTCATTGGAAAAGTGTCTGTTCATATCTTCTGCCCATTTTTTTGATTTGATTATTTGTTTCTCGTGTATTTAGTTTGAGAAGTTCTTTGTAGATCTTGGATACCAGTCTTTTATCTGTAGTGGCATTTGCAAATGTCTTCTCCCATTCCATGGGCTGAGTCTTAGTTTTTTTGACTGTTGCCTTAGCTGTGCAGAAGCAAACTGAGGGCTTCAGAGGGGAGGGGGGTGGGGGAATGGGATAGACTGGTGATGGGTAGTAAGGAGGGCACATATAGCATGGTGCACTGGGTGTTATACGCAACTAATGAATCATCGAACTTTACATCAGAAACCAGGGATGTACTGTATGGTGACTAACATAATATAATAAAAAAACATTAAAAAAAGATTTTTATCTTGATGAAGTCCCACAAGTTCATTTTTTCTTTTGTTTCTCTTGCCTTTGGAGATGTGTCATGAAAAAAGTTGCTGTGGCCGACGTCACAGAGGTTGCTGCCTATGTTCTCCTCTAGGATTTTGATGGATTCCTGTCTCACATCGAGGTCTTTCATCCATTTGGAGTTTATCTTTGCATATGGTGTGAGAGAGTGGTCAAGTTTCATTCTTTTGTATGTAGCTGTCCAATTTTCTCAGCACCACTTATTGAAGAGACTGTCTTTTTTCCACTGGGTGTTTTTTACTCTTTTGTCAAAGATTAGTTGCCCAAAGAGCCGAGGGTCCATTTCTGGGTTCTCTATTCTGTTCCATTGGTCTATGTGTCTGTTTTTGTGCCAGTACCATGCTGTCTTGGTGATCACAGCTTTGTAGTATAGTTTGAAATCCAGCAACGTGATGCCCCCAGCTTTGTTTTGCCTTTTCAACAATTCCTTGGTGATTTCCTTTTCAATAATTCCTTGGGGCCTTTTCTGGTTCCACACAAATTTAAGGGCTCTTTGTTCCAGTTCTTTGAAAAATGTCATTGGTATTTTGATCAGGATGGCATTGAAAGTGTAGATTGCTCTGGGTACCATAGACATTTTAACTATGTTTATTCTTCCGATCCATGAGCATGGAATATTTTTCCATCTTTTTGGTCTTCTTCAATGTCTTTCAAGAGTGATTTGTAGTTTCTAGAATATAGATCCTTTACATTGGGAGATTTTTGATTACTAATTTATTTTCTGGTTATTGGTCTTTACAAGTTTTCTATTTCTTTCTGTTGCAGTTTTGGTAGTTTATATGTTTCTAGGAATTTATCCATTCCATCCAGGTTGGTCAATTTGTTGGCATTTTATTTTTCATAATATTTCTCTTATAAATGTTTGTATTTCTGTTGTATTAGTTGTGATCTCTCCTCTGTCATTCGTGATTTAATTTCTTCTTGATAAGTCTACCTAGGGTCTTGGCAATTTTATTAATTTTTCCAGAGAGCCAGCAGCTGGTTTCATTGATCTGATATACTGTTCTTTTGTTTCTATATCATGTATATAGTCTCTCTTATTTGCCTTCTTCTGTTGGCTTTAGGCTTCATTTGTTGTTCTTTTTCTAGCTCCTTTAAGTGTAAGGTTATGTTGGTGTATTGGAGATTTTTTTCTTGACATAGGCATGTATTGCTACATACTTCCCTCTTGGACCACTTTTGCTGTATCCCACAGGTTTTGGATAGTGCTATCTTCATTTTCATTTGTTTCCGTGCACTTTTTAATTTCTTCTTTAATTTCCTGGTCGACCAATTCCTTTTGTAGTAGCGTATTATTTAACCTCCATTATTTATGGAGTTTCCTTTTTTTTTTTTTTTTTTTTGTGGCTGACTTCAAGTTCCATCATGTTGCGGTCAGAAAATATGCACGGTATGATCTCAGTCTTTTTGTACTTGTTGGGGCCCAATTTGTGACATAGTATGTGATCCATTCTGGAGAACGTCCCATAGGTACTTGAAAAAAATGTGCTTTAGGATGAAATGTTTTGAATATATCTGTTAAGTCCATCTGGTCCAGTGTATCATTCAAAGCCATTGTATCCTTGTTGATGTTCTGCTTAGATGATCTTTTCATTGATGTATGTGGTATGTTAAAGTCGCCTACTACTATTGTATCATTATCATTAAGTGTCTTTATGTTTGTTATTGTTTTATATATTTGGGTACTCCCATGTTGGGGGCATAAATAGTTATAATTGTTAGAGTTCCTTGTTGGGAAGACCCCTTTGTTATGATATAGTGCCCTTCTCCATCTCTTGTTACACTCTTTGAATTAAAATCTGGTTTGTCTGATATAAGTACCGCTAGTCTGGCTTTCTTTTGACATCCTTTGCATGACAAGTGTTTCTCCATGCCCTCACTTTTAATCTGCAGGTGTCTAAAATTAGTCTCTTTTGGGGACCTGCACTGATCTTCTGGGGTAGGGTCTCATTGCACTGGGATTGATGCAGGTTTGACCCAGAAGGGCAGCCACACCAGGGCACAGGAGCAATGGGCTTGGAGCAAAGAGCACTAAAGAGCCAGTGTCCTGGTTAGCTACCTTCAGCAAGTGTCTCTGTGCCTATGCTGAGGGGCAGGAGAGGGAAATGGTGCCTGCCATGTCACCTCTGTCAGATGTACTCCAGGAAGGTGGAACTGTCTCTCCCAGTGCATATTAGGTGATCCATAGGTTGTGCCCTTTGCCCCAAGGTTACCTGCCTGCCTTCTCTACCGGAGCACTGCAGTGCCCTTAGGGCTTTACATTATCCATGCCACAGACCTCTATAACTCCAGTCTTTGTGACTTGATGGTTGCAAAACTCATGAAAATCTGCCCCTCTTATTTTCCAAGTTAATGGTTTGGGGGAAGTGTTTTCCTTGTGTGATCCCTTGTGCACTCCTCCCTGTCCATGACCAGGGTTCCCTCCCCTCTGTAGCACCCGAGATCAGTTTCTCCCCCAAACCTCATCTCTGCACCACATACCTTTCACGATGTGGTCTCTTCTCTGTGTCTAGTTGTGCAGTCTATTCTGTCAGTCCTCAGATTGATTTCTGGGGTATTCAGAATGATTTGATATTTATCTACCTGTGTGCGAGGGATGAGGCAAACCTAGGATCCACTTACTACTCCACCATTTACCTTCTCCAGGAATGATTTTTTGCTTCAAGTTAACAAGAAGCCCAACTTACTCGGTCACTTTATTCCTGGCTACTTATTATTCCTCCTGAACCTCTTACTAAAGAAAATCATCATCAAAGCCCTTGGAATCTCAAGTATCAACTGTACGCAAACCATACAAGATGGAAAGAATGACTTTGGAATTGAACAGACCAGACAGACCAGAGTATAATCTTGGCTCTACTATTTTGTACCTGTGTGAGCTTGGACAAGTCCTTACCCTTTCTGATCCTTGGATTCTTCATCTGTAAAATAGGGATAATATTGTCTTCGCAGGGTATTGTGAAAACTAAATGCCAGTATAGACTGCAATGCATAGTAAGCACTGAACAAATGTTAGTTCCCCTACCTACCCTCACACACACAATATTTCTTATATT
Source organism: Ursus arctos (assembly GCF_023065955.2). Classification (NCBI taxonomy): domain Eukaryota; kingdom Metazoa; phylum Chordata; class Mammalia; order Carnivora; family Ursidae; genus Ursus; species Ursus arctos. The sequence goes on from NC_079873.1 coordinate 54,279,033, forward strand.
GAAGTACAGTTGAAACATAATGTTACATTAATTTCAGGTGTACAACTCAGTGATTCAACAAATCTATTATACATTATGCTATGCTCACCACAAATGCAGCTAGTATCTGTCACCATACAACACTATTACAATGCCATTGACCATACTTCCTATGCTGTACACTTCATCCGTACGACTGCATTCCATAACTGGAAGCCGATACCTTACATTCCCTAGCACCCAATTTACCCTTCCTCTTACCCCCTCCCATCCAGCAACCACCAGTTTGTTTTCTGTATTTATGGGTTTGTTTCTGATTTTTTTATTGGTTTTATTTTTTAGATTTCACATATAAGTGAAATCGTATGGTATTTGCCTTTCTCTGACTAATTTCACTTATCACAATATACTCTAGGCCCATTGATGTTGTCACCAATGGCAAAAGTTCATTCTTTTTAGGAATAGGTAATATTCCATTGTATATATATATATACCACATCTAATTTATCCATTCATCTAATCATGGACACTAACTTATGGTGGCTAATGTAAATTATACTGTAATAAACACCAGAATACCTATATCTTTTTGAATCAGTGTTTTCATTTTCTTTGGGGATATACCCAGTAGTGAAATTACTGTATCATATGGTATTTCTATGTTTAATTTTTTGAGAAACCTCCATATTATTTTCCACAGTGGCTAAAGCAGTTTGCCTTCCCACCAGCAGTGCATAAGGGTTCATTTTACTACCTATCCTTACCAGCATGTGTGGTTTCTTGTGCTTTTTATTTTAGTCATATTAACTGAAAGGTGATATCTTATTCTGCATTTGATTTGCATTTCTTTGATGACTAGTGATGGTGAGCATCTTTTCACATGTCCCTTGGCCATCTGTATATTTTTTCTGGAGAAATGTCTAGGTCTTCTGGCCATTTTTTAATTGGATTATTTATTTTGGGGGTGTTGAGTTGTATAAATTATTTATATATTTTGGATACTAACCTTTTATCAGACAAGGAATTTGCAAAAATGTTCTCCAGATCAGTAGGATTCCAATTAGTTTTGTGGGTTGTTTCCTTTGGTGTGAAGCTTTTTTTTTTTTTTTTTAAGATTTTATTTATTTATTTGACAGAGATAGAGACAGCCAGTGAGAGAGGGAACACAAGCAGGGGGAGTGGGAGAGGAAGAAGCAGGCTCACAGCGGAGGAGCCTGATGTGGGGCTCGATCCCAGAACGCCGGGATCACGCCCTGAGCCGAAGGCAGACGCTTAACCTCTGTGCCACCCAGGCGCCCCCGCTTTTTTTTTTTTTAAATGAAGTCCCAATAGTTTACTTTTTGCTTTTACTTCCTTTCCTCAGGACACATATCTAGAAAAATGTTGCTGCAGCTGATTTCAGACACATTATTGCTGTGTGCTCCTCTAGGATTTTTATGGTTTCAGGTCTCACATTTAGGTCTTTAATCCATTTTGAATTTATTCTTCTGTATGGTGTAAGAAAGCAGTCCAGTTTCATTCTTTTGCATGTAGCTCACCAGTTTTCCCAACGCCATTTGTTCAAGAGATTGTCATTTATCCACTATATTTCCTTTCCTGCTATGTCAAATATTAATTGACCATATAACTGGGCCTTAAATTTCTGGGTTTTCTGTTCTATTTCATGGATCTTTGTGTCTATATTTGTGCCAGACCCATGCTGTTTAGGTTACTACAGCGTTGTAATATAACTTGAAGTCTATAATTGTGATACCTCCAGTTTTGTTTGTCATTTTCAAGGTTGCTTTGGTTATTTGGGGTGTTTTCTGGTTCCATATAAATTTTAAGATTGCTTTATCTAGTTCTGTGAAAAATGCTATTGGTATTTTGATAGGGATTCTATTCAATGGGTAGATTTCTTTGGGTAGTATAGACATTTCAACAATATTTATTCTTCTAATCCATGAGCACAGAATATTTTTCCATTTGTTTGTGGCTTCCTCAACTCCATTCATCAATGTTTCATAGTTTTCGGAGTATAGACCTTTTACCTCTTTGGTTAGATTTATTCCTAGGTATCTTATTGTTTTTGGTGCAATTGTAAATGACATTGATTCCTTAATTTCTCCTTCTGCTGCTTTATCATTAACATATAGAAATACAACAGATTTCTGTATACTGATTTTGCATCCTGCAATTTTACTGAGTTCATTTATCAGTTCTCATAGTTTTTTGATGGAGTCTTTCAGGTTTTCTACATATATCATGTCAGCTGCAAACAGTGAAAGTTTGACATCTTCCTTACCCACTTGGATGCCTTTTATTTCTTTTTTACTGCTTGCTGTGTCTAGGACATCCAGTACTATGTTGAATAAACGTGATAAGAATGGACATCCTTGTCTTGTTCCTGACCTTAGGGGAAAAGCTCTCAGTTTTTCCCCATTGAGTACGATGTTAGTTGTGGGTTTTTCATACATAGTCTTTATTATGATGAGGTAGATTAAGGGCTTTTTATCACGAATAGATGTTATATTTTGTCAAATGCTTTTTTTCTGCATATATTGAGATGATCATATAGACTTTATGCTTTCTTTCATTAGTGTGGTGTATCACATTGATTGATTTGCAAATATTGGGCCACTCTTGCATCCTAGGTATAAATCCCACTTGACCATAGTAAATGATTTTTTTAATGCATTGTTGGATTTTGTTTGATAGTATATTGTTGAGGATTTTTGCATCTATATTCATCAGAGATACTGGCTCGTAGTTCTTTTCTTTTTATGGTATCTTCATCTGATTTTGGTATCAAGGTTATACTCACATCATAGAATGAATTTGAAAGTTTTCATTCTTCCTGTATTTTTTTTTCTTTCTTGAGATTTTTTTTTAATGATTTTTTATTATATTATGTTAGTCACCATACAGTACATCCCCGGTTTCCGATGTAAGGCTCGATGATTCATTAGTTGTGTATAACACCCAGTGCACCATGCAATACGTGCCCTCCTTACTACCCATCACCGGTCTATCCCATTCCCCCACTCCCCTCCCCTCTGAGGCCCTCAGTTTGTTTCTCATAGTCCATAGTCTCTCATGTTTCATTCCCCCTTCTGATTACCCCCCCTTTCTTTATCCCTTTCTTCCCATACCAATCATCCTAGTTCTTATGTTCCATAGATGAGAGAAATCATATGATAGTTGTCTTTCTCTGCTTGACTTATTTCACTTAGCATTATTTCCTCCAGTGCCGTCCATGTTGCAGCAAATGTTGAGAATTCATTCTTTCTGATAGCTGAGTAATATTCCATTGTATATATGGACCACATCTTCTTAATCCAGTCATCTGTTGAAGGGCATCTCGGCTCCTTCCATGATTTAGCTATTGTGGACATTGCTGCTATGAACATTGGGGTGCATATGCCCCTTCTCTTCACTACGTCTGCATCTTTGGGGTAAACATCCACTAGTGCAATGGTTGGATCATAGGGTAGCTCAATTTTTAACTTTTTAAGGGACCTCCACACTGTTTTCCAGAGTGGCTGTACCAACTTGCATGCCCACCAACAATGTAGGAGGGATCCCCTTTCTCCACATCCTCTCCAACAATTGTTGTTTCTTGCCTTGTCTATTTTTGCCATTCTAACTGGCGTAAGGTGGTATCTTCCTGTATTTTTTGAAATACTTTTAGTAGAATAGGTATTAACTCTTCTTCAAATGTTTTATAGAATTTGCCTGTGAAGCCATCTGGTCTTAGACTTTTGTTTCTTTGGAGTTTTGTGATTACTCAGTCAATCTCCTTGCTGCTAATCAGCCTACTCAAATTATCTGTTTCTTACTGTATCCTTTTTGGTAGGTTACATGTTTCCAGGAATTTACCCATTTCTTCTAGGTTGTCTGATTTGTTGGCATATAGTGTTTCATAATATTACCTTACAATTATTTGTTATATTTGTATCAGTTGTAATTTCACCTCTTTCATTTCTGATTTCATTTATTTGGTCCTTTTTTTTCTGATGAGCCTGTTTAGAGGTTTACCAATTCTGCTGATAATTTCAAAGAACCACCTCCTGGTTTCTTTTATCACTGTGTGTGTGTGTGTATAGTTTTTTAGTTCCTACATCATTTATTTCTGTTGTAATCTTTACTATTTCCTTCCTTCTGCTGGTTTACAGTTTTGTTTTTCTTTTTCTAGCTCCTTTAGGTTTAAAGTTAGGTTGTTTATTAGAGGTTTCTTGCTTCATAACACAGGCCTGAATTGCTATAAACTCCCTTAGAACCACTTTATCTGCATCCCAAAAGTTTCGGAACATTGTGTTTCACTTTAATTTACTTCGATTGACTTTTTGATTTCTTGAATTTTTTGAATCTGAATATTACAATCTAATTCAAGGGTTATGTGGTCTTGATTTTCCTCATTTCTGTCCTCTCCAGAGGAGAGTTTGAAACCAGCTTCTATCAGGGACACAGTTACAAGCTCACTTAAGTCTCACTCATTTGAATACAGTCTTGCTTCTAATTACAAACATGCTTTTAAATAGTTCAGTGGAAAGGTCACTAAGGTGGAGAGGATGGGCAGAAAACACTCTCAGTTTTTATTACAAAATGAAGGAAAAATCTTTTGGTGTCACTCTGTTCTATGATGCAATTTCCTTCAGCTCTATTGAAGGATGGCAAGGGAGATGAAAACAGGTGTGATCTCCTTCTAAGGCATAGTCCTTTCAACATCACAGACAACTAGGATGATAGTCCCCTTTAAGCCTCTCCTCTTCAAGCTAAATGCAGACACTTTTCTATTTTGGTGGGATAGATTACCTCATAAGATTTTATCAATAACATTACCATATTAGCCTGAGTGGGTGCGTTCCCAAATTTATTGAGGAAAGGTGACTACTGTATGGCGTGTACTTTACATGTGTGATCTCATTTGGTATTAAGTAGAGTTGCTTTCTGTTTGCAAGATAGATTTGTATTCCAGGATAATTGCTTTTATTCTGTTTATGGGATACAGACACAATAAACATTTGCTGAAGGAAACTTTCTTATATCTTTCTGAATCAGCTTCTGTTTTCCTTGGATGTGGAGCAAAGAAAATTAATTCACATGCCTGGTAATGACACAAACTGGTACAACCACTAAAGATGTGCATGCCCTACAACCCAAAAATTATATTTCTAGGTATACACCCTGGCAAAAAATTCAAATGTACAAAAGACATGTACAGCACTTTTATGGGAGTATTGTTTGTGCTAGCATAAAAAAGAAAAGTAACTTTTTCATCAAACGACAAAAGAATGATTAAAGAAATCACAGTATATCCTTTCATTGCTCACAACAATTCTTTAAGTTCGGTACCATTATTCATCCCATTATAGATAAGGAAATTAAGTCCAGAGAAGTTAAGTGACTTGCCTAAGTTCAAAAGATAGTAAGATAAAGAGCCAGGATGCAAAATCAGGTAGTCTGGCTCCACAATCCATGGTTTCACTATTATACTATGCAAAACAATACTATGTATTGCTTAGGAAAAGTCACATATGGGGGAATGGGAGGGAAAGCCATAATAGGGAAGGAAGCTCCTTATGTAAAGATATTCAGGAAAATAAACCCACAGATTTTTGCCTCAACCACTGACTCCCTCTATGTACATACATAAAAGACTTTCAGCAAAAGATATGATAAAAGGAAATATCAACATTTTAATGTTCTTTTACAATTTTTTTTCAATATTGTAACATATAAAGAGGCTTCGAACGATGGTGGAATAGGAGGACCCTAAGTGCCCATTGTGCCAGATACAACTAGGTAACACTCAAATAAGCAAAAATATCCCAGAAAGCAATCTAAAACCGGTAGAACAAACTCTAAACTAAAGGCAGAAAAGAGACCACCTAGAAGAAGGTAGGAAAGGTGATGGTGCAGTCTGGAAGCAAAACAGAACTTGGCAATCTGTGGTGGGGAGGGAGTTGGTGGTGGGGAGAAGGACAAAAAACAGACTTTCACACCAGGGATCCCACAGAGGGAAAATGAATACCCATAACATCTGTCCTTAAAAGTGACAGGGCCTGAATTTCGTGAGTTCCTACAACCAGTGAAACTTAAAGCCTGGAAATTTAGGGCATTAGGAAGCTGAGAACCTGCCCTTAAAAGAACAGCACCAAAAACAGTATGTGCAGAAGCAACAACGAACCAGCAGTTCTGCTGGGGACAGGTGGGAGTGAGAGTGACTTACTTATTTCAGAGCATGTCTTGGAGAGGTAGGGATCACAGGGAAACCGGTCCAAAAACAAAGGAGCTACAAGTATCATCTCCCTCCCTTACCCCCAGCATAAATTCAGGGCCACTAGTGGGGACCAGCATGGTGCTCATACTTACTATCTAACTTCCTTACTCCAAGTCCCATTCCACCACACTTCGGCAAGGTCTGCCCTTCTTGGTCACACTTGCCTCAGTTGTGACACATCAGGACCTCACCCCCAACTGGCACAAACCCCAACAACACCCCATCTACTGACCTGAGTGTTTGGGGGGCCTCAGTTCCAAGGATGGCTGTAGTGTAAGGTCTCATTTTCCAAGCAGACCAGCTCCATGTTGTTAAAATGAGTGCCACCCCTGCTGGGGACCAAACACTGCCCACAAGAGACAAAGACAGGCTTAGAAGACAACTGGACAAAAGGGGGGAGAAAAAGACCAGCATTCAACAGTAGAGCACACCCAAAAAACACATAGGAGACACTACATGAAGCAAATGCCCTGGGGAAAAAGGAACACTGCAGTGCAGGGCACAATAGGATTTATTCTTCAAAAGGCCACTACCATGAAGAGCATGATACATAGACTTTCCGAACACACAGCAACACACACAAAGAGTTAGACAAAAAAAAAGACACAGAAGACATATGCCCAAATGAAAGAACGGCACCAAACCATAGCAAGAGACCCAAGCAAAAGAGATATAATTAATATCCTTGATAGAGAATTTAAACTAATGATCATAAGACAGTAATTGGACTTGAGAAACGAATGGAGGAGATCAATGAGAGCTTTAATAGATAAGAAGCCATTAGAGATGAAGAACACAATAAATGAAATTAAGAATACAATTGATGGAATAAATAGCAGGATGGAAGAAACAAAGTAACGAACTGATGCTCTAGAAGACAAAGTAATGGAAAGTAATCAAGATGAACAAATGAGAGAAAAAAAATTCTGCAAAACTACAATACACTTAAGGAAATCAGAGACCAGCATTTTAGGGATCCAAGAAGGAGAAGACAAGGAAAAGGGGACAAGACATTTATTTGAAGAAATAATAGCTGAAAACGTCCCTATTCTTGAGAAGGAAACAGATATCCAAATCCAGGAGGTACAGAAAACCTCTAACAAAATCAACCAAAGGAGGCTCATGCCAAGACAAACAGAATTCAAAATGGAAAAAGTAGCAATAACAACAACAAAAAAATTAAATAAGCAAGGGGGAGGGAAAAAGGAAAAACATTAAGTAATCAGCAGATTTTTCAGCAGAAGCTTTGCAAGCCAGAAGAGAGTAGCATAATATATTCAAAGTGTTGAAAGGGAAAAATCTAAATCCAAAAATCCTCTATCCAGCAAAGGTACCATTCAAAAGAGAGATGACTTTCTAATACAAAAACTAAAGGAGTTCGTTACCACTAACCCAGCTTGAAAATAAACGTTAAAGGGAATCTTTGAGTGGAAAGGAAAGAACATAAGTGAAGGTGTGAAAAGAAGTAATCACAGGGGCAATAAAAATAAGTATAACAGCAAAAAATCAGTCAAGGCATTAACAAAATAAAAGACGCAAAATATGACAACATACACCTAAAAGATGGTGGGGGGAGGAAGATGAGTAAGACAGTGTTGAATTTAAGTGACCATCAACAACATAGACTGCTATATGCAGAAGATGTTATATATAAACCTAATGGTAACTTCAAATGAAAAACCACTTATAGATACGCAAAGAATAAAGAGAAAGGAATCCAAGTTTACCACTAAATAAAACCAGCAAACCTTTAAAGAGAAAAAGACAAGAAAGGATCAGAGAAAAATTACAAAAACAACCACATAACAAACATCAAAATGGCAATAAATGCATATTTATCAATGATTACTTTCAATGTAAATGGATGAAATGCTCCAACCAAAAGACATTTTGTGACACACTAGATAAAAAAAAAGACCCATCTATACACTGCCTACAAGAGACTCATTTCAAACTTAAAGATACCTGAATATTAAAAGAAAGTGGATGGAGAAATATTTATCATGCAAATGGCTGTTAGAAGAAAGCCAGGGTAGCAAAACCTGTATCACACAAAATAGACTTTACAACAAAGAGACAGAGAAGAACACTTATAATAAAGGGACAATACAACAAGAGGACATAAAATTTATAAATATTTATTCATTCAACCTGGGGGCACCCAAATATATAAAATAGTCAAAAAATTACAAAATCAATAGTAATAAAATAACAGTACAGGACTTTAAAACAACACACACATCAATGGACAGATCAAACAGAAAATCAACAAGGAAAGAATGGCTTTGAATACCCCACTGGAACAGATACATATTAAATATATTCAGAACATTCATTCTAAAATAGCACAATACACATTTTTCTCAAAGTTCACATTGAATATTCTCCAGCACAGATCATATATTAGGACACAAAACAAGGCTCAGCAAATTCGAAAAGATAAAAGTCCTACCATGCATCCTTTCAGAACACAATGCTGTGAAACTTGGAATCAGACACAAGAGAAAAGATGGAAAGAATACAAATATACGGAGGTCAAATAATATGCTACTAAACAATGAATGGGTCAATCAAGAAGTCAAAGAAGAAATCAAAAGTACATGGAAACAAATGAAAATGAAAACACAATTTTCAAAATATTTGGAATACAGAAAAAGCATTTTAAGAGAGAAGTTTATAGCAATACAGACCTACCTAAAGAAGCAGGGGAAAAATCTCAGATAAACAATATAACATTACACCTAAAGGAGCCAGAAAAAGAACAAAAAACAAAACCTAAAGCCAGCAGAAAGAAGGAAATAATAACGATTAGAGCAGAAATAAAGATATACAAACTAAAAAAGCAATAGAAAAGATCAATGAAACCAGGGCGGGATCCATGAAAAATCAACAGAATTTGTAAATCCCTAACCAGTTTCCTCAAAAAAAGTACTCAAAATCACAAATGAGAGAAGAGAAATAATGACCAACACCACAGAAATGCAAACAGTGGTAAGACAATATGATGAAAAATTATGTACAAACAAATTCTACAACCTGGAAGAAATGCACAAATTACTAAAAACATATAAACTACCAAAACTGAAACAGGAAGAAATAGAAAACCCAAACAGACCAATAACCAGCAAAGCACTTGAATCCATAATAAAAAAGAAAACACCCCAAAAACAAAAGTCCCAGGCCAGATGGCTTCACAGGCAAATTCTACCAAACATTTAAATTAACACCTGTTCCTCTCAAACTATTCCAAACAATCGAAGGGGAAGGAAAACTTATAAATTCATTATCTGAGGCCTGCATTACCCTGATAACAAAACCAGATAAAGACTCCACAAAAAAAGAGAACTACAGGGCAATATCCCTGAGGAATATGAATGCAATAATTCTGAATAAAATACTAGCAAACCAAATCAAACAATACATTAAAAGAATCATTCACCACAATCAAGTGGAATTTATTCCAGGGGTGCAAGGGTGTTATAATACTTGTAAATGAATCAATGTGATAAACCACATAAAGGATAAGAAGCATATGATCATTTCAATAGATACAGAAAAAGCATTTGACAAAGTACAACATCCATTCATGATAAAAACACTCAATACAGAAAGGTTAGAAAGAACATAGCTCAGCATAATAAAGGCCATATTTGAAAATCACACAGATAACATGATCCCCAATGTAGGATGGCCACTCTCACCACTGTTATTTAACATAGTACTAGATGTCCTAGTCACAACAATCAGACAACAACAACAAAAGGTTTCCAAATCATCAAAGAAGTAAAAATATCCCTATTTGCAGATGACATGATACTCTACATAGAAAACCCAAGACTCCGGGGCGCCTGGGTGGCACAGTGGTTAAGCGTCTGCCTTCAGCTCAGGGTGTGATCCTGGCGTTCTGGGATCGAGCCCCACATCAGGCTCCTCCACTATGAGCCTGCTTCTTCCTCTCCCACTCCCCCTGCTTGTGTTCCCTCTCTCGCTGGCTGTCTCTATCTCTGTCAAATAAATAAATAAAATCTTTAAAAAAAAAAAAAGAGAAGAAAACTCAAGACTCCACGCTAGAACTGATAAAAAAAATTCAGTAGTCACAGGATACAAAATCAACAACAGAAATCTGTTGCATTTCTTTTTTTTTATTTTATTTTTATTTTTTTTATTTATAATGATTTTTTATTTTATTATGTTAGTCACCATACAGTACATCCCCGGTTTCCAATGTAAGGCTCGATGATTCATTAGTTGTGTATAACACCCAGTGCACCATGCAATACGTGCCCTCCTTACTACCCATCACCGGCCTATCCCATTCCCCCACCCCCCTCCCCTCTGAGGCCCTCAGTTTGTTTCTCATAGTCCATAGTCCCTCATGTTTCTGCATTTCTATACACCAATAATGAAGCAGTAGAAAAAGAAACTGAAGAAACAATGCCATTTAAAACTGAACCAAAACCAATAAAATACCTAGGAATAAACCTAACCAAGAAATGAAAGACATGTATTCCGAAAACAATGAGGAAAGAAATTAAAGATGACACAAAGAAATGGAAAACCATTTCACACTCATGGATTGGAAGAATAAATATTGTTAAAATGTCTATACCACCCAAAGCATTCTACGCATTTAATGCAAACCCTATCAAAATACCATCAGCATCTTTCACAGAGCTAAAACAAACAATGCTAAAATTTGTATGAAACCACAAAAGACCCTGGATAGACAAGCATTGAAAAGGAAAGGCAAAGTTGGATGCATCACACTTTCTGACTTCAAGTTATATTACAAAGCTATAGTAATCAAAACAGTATGGAACTGGCTCAAAAACGGACACCTAAATCAATAGAATAATAGAAAACCCAGAAATGTACCCACCACTATATGGTCAGTTAATCCTCAATGAAGCAGAAAATAATATCCAATGGAAAAAAGACAGTCTTTTCAACAAATGGTGCTGGGAAAATTGGACAGCAACATGCAAAGGAATAAAACTGGACCATTTGTTTTACACCAAACACAAAAATAAATTCAAAATGGATTAAACCTAAATGAGAGACCTGAAACCATAAAAGTCTTGGAAGAGAACAGAGTCAGTAACCTCTTTGCCAAGGGTCATAGCAACTTCTTATTAAATATGTCTCCTGAAGCAAGGGAAAAAAAGATAAAAACAAACTATTCAGACTTCATCACAATAAAAGGCTTCTGCACAGCAAAGGAAACAATCAACAAAAATAAAAGGCAATCTATGGAATGGGAGAAGGCATTTGAAAATGGCATATCTGATAAAGGGTTAGTAGCTAAAATACATAAAATTATAAAACAACACCAAAGAACATGAACAATCCAATTTCAAAAAGGGTAGAAAACATGAATAAACATTTTAAAAAGAAGACATACAGATGGCTAATATACACAAGAAAAGATGCTCAACATCACTCAACATCAGGGAAATATACAAATCAAAACTACAATGAGATATCAACTCTCAAATGCTAGAATGGCTAAAATAAACAACACAAGAAACAATAGGTGTTGAAGAGGATGTGGAGAAAGGGGAACTTGCACTCTAGGTGAGAATGCAAAGTGGTACAGCCACTCTGGAAAACAGTATGGAAGTTCCTCAGAAAGCTAAAAATATAACTACCCTATGATCCAGCAATCACACTCCTAGGTATTTACCCAAAGAATGCAAAAATACTAATTCAAAGGATACATACACCCTAATATTTACAGCAATACTACTTACAATAGCCAAATTATGGAAACAGCCGAAGTGTCCAATGATTAATGAATGGATAAAAAATATGTGCTATACATATACAATGGAATATTATTTAGCCATAAAAAGAATGAAAACTTGCCATTTGCAAGAACATGAATGGAGCTAGAAATTATGCTAAGTGAAATAAGTCCATCTGAGAAAGACAAATACCATATGATTTCATTTATATGTAGAATTTAAGAAACAAAACAAATGAGCAAAGGGAAAAAATAGAGAGAGGGAGGCAAAGCAACAAACACACTTTTAATTAGAGAAAACAAACTGATGATTACCAGAGGGGAAGGGGGTGGGGGGGTGGGTTAAATAGGTGAGGGGTATTAAGGAGTGCACTTGCTGTGATGAGCACTGTATGGAAGTGTTGAATATGGAAATGTCGAATCATTTCTACACCAGAAACACCATATGTATGTTACACTGTATGTTAACTAACTGGAATTTAAATAAAGACATTAAAAAAATAAAGCACTAATCTTAACTATTCTCAATAGCACAAAGGAAAATGGGCTCACAATGAATACACCAACAGCAAAGGAATAAAAACTACAATAAATAACCAAATGGAATTCTAGAAGTGAAAAATTCCACTTTTAAACATTTACCCAACAGAAATTAAAATATACCCACACAGAAACCCATATTCAAATATTTGGAATAGCATTATTTATAATGTTTCTGGGGGGAAATAACACAAATGCCCATTAATTCGTTAATGAATATATTCATACAATGGAATATTACTAAGGAATGAAAAGGAAAAAACTATTGCTATATGAAAAAAAAAGCCTAAAATATATAAAGTACTTACAATACTTAACATCCAAGAACAAATAATCCAGTTAAGAAATGGGCAGAAGACATGAACAGATATTTCTACAAAGAAGACATACAGATGGCCAATAGACCCATGGAAAGATTTTCATCACTTACAGTCAGGGAAATGCAAATCAAAAGTACAATGACATTTCACCTCACAGATGTGAGAATGGCTAAAATGAACAACACAGGAATCAACAGGTGTTGGCTAGGATGCAAAGAAAGAGGAACAACCCTCTTACATCTTTGGTGGGAAAGCAAACTGGTGCAGCCACTCTGGAAAACAGTATAGAGGTTCCTCAAAAAATAAAAAATAATCTCCCCTCTGTGTGTCCCAAGCGGTTTTCAGATCACTGTTTCCACACTGCCCACCGCTGGATTGGTAGCATGCCTTCTCTCCAGGAGCAGCGCAGCGCCCTTTGCACTCTACCCCAGCCAATCCTGCTGACTTTTAAAACTCCAAGCTTTAGGGGCACCTGGGTGAGTCAGTCGGTTAAACATCTGACTCTTGATTTTGGCTCAGGTCATCTCAGCGTTGTGAGATTGAGTTTCATGTCAAGCCCCATGTCAGGCTCCGTGCTGGGCAGGGAGCCTGCCTATGATTCTCTCACTCCCTCTCCCCATGCCCCTCCTCCCACCCCTGCTCACATACACTCTTCTTCTCTAAAACTAAAAAATAAATAGATAGATAGATAGATAGATAGATAGATAGATAGATAGATAGATATAGATAGATGATAGATAGATAGATAGATAGATAGATAGATAGATAGATAGATAGAAGTCCAGGCTTTAGAGAGGCAGTGTGGGCAGGGCTTGTGCTGGTCTTCTGCGGGGGGGGGGGTACACTGCACTGGGACTGAGAGGAGCTTGACCAAAAAGGGCAGTCACACCAGAGCGCAGGGGTGTGGGACTTGGTTTATGCTAGTTAGACAGCCACTGTTGACCCTGAGCTGCTTCCCTCAGGTGGCTGTATGTTGTTTATGGTGAGGAGCAGGGAAGGGAAATAGCACCAGGTGGCTTCATTCTCCCTAGAGAGGCAGTCTCCCTGAACTCTTCCTCTCAGGGATGCACTCCAAGAAGAGCAAATAATCTACACCCTGTGAGCCCCAAGAGTTCTTCAGATCACTCTTTCCATGCCATCTGCCCCATGGTTGTTTGCTTGCCTTCTCTCCTGGAATAGGGCAGTGATCTCAGGGCTCTAGCCCAGCCAAGCCCACTGGCCTTTAAGATTCTAGTCTTTAACCCCTGCTGGTTGCAAGAACATATGAAAATGAGCCCCTCTAGGGACACCTGGGTGGCTCAGTTGGTTAAGCGTCTGCTTTCAGTTCAGGTCATGATCTTGGGGTCCTGGGATCGAGCCCCACATCAGACTCCCAGCTCAGGGGGGAGTCTAATTCTCCCTCTTCCTTTGCCCCTCCCCCCACTTGTGCTTGCATGCTCTCTCTCTCAAATAAATAAATGAAATCTAGAAAGAAAGAAAGAAAGAAAGAAAGAAAGAAAGAAAGAAAGAAAGAAAGAAAGAAAGAAAGGAAGGAAGGAAGGAAGGAAGGAAGAAAAAGAAAATGAGCCCTTCTTGTTTTCCCAGGCAATAGCTTTGGGGAATTGTTCTCCTTGTGCATTCCCCTGTGTGCTCCTCTCCGTCCCACCTTTTTCCACAACCAGGATTCCCTTCCCCCTGCAGCACCTGTGATCTGCAAAACCAGGTCTCTGCACTTTCTGCCTCCTTCAATGTGGCTGCTCCTCTCCTTTGCACTGTGGAGTTTCTTCTGTCAGTCGTCAGGTTGATTCCTGGGGTGCTTAGAATGATTTGGTGGTTATCTAGTTGTGTTTGAGTGAAGAGATGAGCCTAGAGTCTGCCTACTCCGCTGCTATCTTTGCTCCAATTTCCCAGACCCTACCTTTCTATATGAATGACAATTAGGTTTAAAACAGATTACTATGTTAGAATTGATTTTCCATCAGAATTTTGAAGGCATTGTTCCACAGTGTCCTCGAGATCTGTTCTTTCTCTCTGGAAGCCTTTAAATCCTTTCTTTGTTCTCCATGTTGTCAAATTTCACAGTGTAGTTGTTTTTCATTCACTGTATTGAGCATCTCCTGGACCATTTCAAACTAGAAAGTCATACTTTTCAGAACAGATAAGCATTTTTTAAATTTTTTCAACTGATAATTTTCCTTCCATTTTCTGCTTCCATTTGTTCTGATTAGATTAATAAATATGTAGATTTATTACATTTAATAGACTTATTAAAATTAGAATAATTTATTAGAATTAGATTAATAAAACAATGGATACATTAGAATTTCTTTCAATGTGATTTTTCATTTCTGCCATCCTTATTAATTTTTAAGAGTTCTTTTTTGTTTTCTGTTCTATGTCCTGGTTTGCTGGATAAGAATTCATCTCTTATCTCACTGAGGATATTATATTTTTTTAAGCTTTCTTCTCCCCACATACTATGTATATTCAAATCACTTTGCTGTTTGTGGTTTTAGTCTCAGCCTTCCATGTGGCAGGATTCTCCCATATATCAGATAATCTTTAGCTGTCTGCTCACAGTGAAGGAGGTCTAAAACAGTGAAAGGAAACTGGGTATGCAAGTGAGGCTTGTTGACTTTAAGCTTCACTCTAAGGCAATCTGGGTAGGGCATCCGCTGATGAACCTCTGATTCAGGATCTTTAAGTCTTTCCTTTTGGATTGGTCACGTTCAGCAGGATAGTCTTCTGATGACTTTTTTGGAAGATAGAGGGTCTGAAGCTGATAGGTCAGGTCAGCCTGTGCTTGGCAGGTGTTGACCTCGATGTCATATAAGTCCTTCTTTAGCTTATAATTTCTCTAGGCATTGGCCATGTGGATCTCAATGGTACCAAGCAGATACCTTTTGGATACCAGCATCTCTTTCGTCATTCACTTCCACAATCCAAGCATCTTCTTGCATGACCTGTTCAAGCATTCCCTAAGGAGTGCAAATTGTCCTGATCATCATGGATGTCCTTCAGGGTATAGCTAACCACACTGATGCCCACATAGACCAGGTCTGAGGAGGCCAACTTGAAAACTTGCTCCAAGAATTTCTGCCTGCCCTGATAGATACTCCACAGTCATGTGGGCCATGGTAGCCATCTGGTGGCCCTTCAGAGTCTCCAGTGCAATGTGGGCTATGAGGGAAGTTTATAGCAATATTGTACCTATCTCAGAAGCAAGAAAAGTCTCAAATAAACAACTTAACCTTACAAATAAGGAGCTACAAAAAGAAAAACAAAACATCAAACCAGAGAATGAAGGAAATAATGAAGATTGGGGCAGAAATAAATGATCTAGAAACTAAAACAAAAAAACAAACAAACAAACAAAACAAAAACAAACAAACAAAACAATAGATGAGATCAATGAAAGTAGGAGCTGGATCTTTGAAAAGATCAATAGAAAGTGATAAACCTCTACCCTGACAAATGAAAAAATAGAGACAGAGAGAAAGAGGACACAAATAAATGAAATCACAAATGAAAGAGGAGAAATAACCAAAACCAGAGAAATAAAACAATCGTAAGAGAATATTATGAAAAATTATATGCCAACAAATTGGACGACCAAGAAGAAATTAATTCCTGGAAACATAGAACCTATCAACTGAAGCAGAGAGAAATAGAAAATTTGAAAACACTGATTACCACCAATGTAATTGAATCAGTAAACAAAAACAAAAGTCTAAGACTAGATGGGTTCACAGGTGAATTCTATGAAACACTTAAAGAATTAATATCTATTCTTCTCAGACATTTAACACTAGTAAACACAATCCAACAATACATTTTAAAAACTTATACACCAAATCAATGAGATTTAATCCTGGGATGCAACGGTGGTTCAATATTTGCCAATTAATCAACGCGATACATCACATCAATAAAAGAAAGAAAAAAATTTGATTATCAATAGATAAAAAAAGCATTTGACAAAGTACACCATCCATTCATGACACACACACACAAAAAATTCACAAAGTAGTTCTATACAGAACATACCTCAACATAATGAAGGCCTTATATAAAAACCCCACAGTGAACATCATACTCAATTGGGAAAACCTGAGAGCTTTTCCCCTAAGACCAAGAACAAGACAAGGATGCCACTCTCATCACTTTTATTCAACATACTACTGGAAGTCCTAGCCACAGCAATTAGAAAATAAAAAGAAATAAAAGGAATTCAAATTGGTAAGGAAGAGGCAAAAATGTTACTACTTCTAATGATATGATATATATAGAAAACCATGAAGATTTCACAAAAAAAACTACTAAAATAAATGAATTCAGTAAACTTGAAGAATAAAAAATCAATATGCAGAAGATGGCAGAGGAGTAGGGGTCCCCTTTTTCAGCTGATCACCTGAGTCGAGCTGGATAGGTACCAGACCATCCTGAACACCCATGGGATCAGCCTGAGATGCAGGAAGATACATCTGGATCTCTACAAATGAACATCTCCAGCACAGAGTATTGAGGTACCAAGTGGGGAGCCGTAAATCCACGCACAGATATTGGAAGATAAACGGAAGGAGGAGGGAGCCGCCGCGCTCGAGTGCCGGGAAGGGGTAGGCAACTGCACTGGGGAGCAGTCCAGACTCTCGGACCAGCACCCGCGAGACAGGAGACTGAGATTGTGAGCCTGGGAACACACGCGACCAGACTGAAAACCGGCACTACGGAGTGAGCCGGAACCATACTGAAACAGGGAGCTTGGGAGCGAGTGTGCTGGGGTGGCTGGCAGCTAGCGGCTGGTGGAGTTAGAAACACAAAGGACAGAGATATGCCGGCCCTGGAAGTGAGGGTTGGGACGCCAGCTGTGGGATGCACAAACCAGGACGCTGCAGGGTTTTTAGCAGCACCAACAGAAACAGAGTTAAAGAGGCCAGGAGAGCTCAGTGGAGAGCGGACTGCGATCTCTCTGTTCTGAGACAGAGGCTGGGATTCGGCCACTGCTGCTCTGACTCTCAGAAGACACACAGAAAATGGACAGGGAAGGCCACCAGAGGACAAAAGCCCGAAATACCAGCTCACATTGTGCCACCCCCATTCCCCCTCGCAGGGGACAGGGAGACTCTACCCAAAAAGGGTTGCCTGAGTATCAGCCAAGCAGGCCCCTCTCCCAGAACGCAGGCTGAAAAATCAAGAAGCCCACATCCCTAAGGTCCCTAAAAAACAAGAGAACACTGCATGGGTCCTGGTCAATGATTTGAGCTCTGGGCAACCCCGCAATCTCTCCTCATCAGAATGACAAGAAGGAGAAATCGCTCCCAGCAAAGAAAAGATAATGAGTCTGTGACCTCTGCCACAGAACTGATGGATATGGATATAACCAAAATATCAGAAATGGAGTTCAGAGTAACAATGGTTAAGACGATGTGTAGACTTGAAAAAAATATTAAAGAAAATACTAACGAGAATATAGAATCTCTAAGGGCGGAAATGAGAGCGAATCTGGCAGAAATTAAAAATGCTATGAATCAAATGCAGTCAAAACCAGATGCTCTGACAGACAGGGTAAATGAGGCAAAAGAAAGAATTAGCAAATTGGAGGATGGGATGGTAGAAGAGAAAGCTAAAACAGAAACATGGCTCAAAAAATTCCAATCTCAAGAATGTAGGTTATGGGAGATTACTGACTCAATGAAACGTTCCAATGTCAGAATCATCGGCATCCCCAAGGGGGTGGAGAAAGACAGAGGGTCTAGAAGAGATATTTGAACAAATTGTAGTTGAAAACTTCCCTAATCTAGCAAAGCAAACAAGCATTCGTGTCCAAGAGGCAGAGAGGACACCACCCAAATTCAACCACGACAAACGTATGCCACATCACGTCATAGTGCATTTCGCAAATATTAGATCCAAGGGTACAGTATTGAAAGCGGCCAGGGCAAAGAAATTTCTCACGTACAAAGGCAAAAATATCAGCATTACGTCAGACCTGTCTAAACAGACCTAGAATGAGAGAAAGGGTTAGGGGGGCATTTTTAAAGCTCTTTCAGAGAAAAACATGCAGCCAAGGATCCTTTATCTAGCAAGGCTATCATTCAGAATTGATGGAGAGATATTGACATTCCAGGATCGCCAGTCACTAACCAATTTCGTAACCATGAAACCAGCCCTACAGGAGATATTAAGGGGGGTTCTATAAAAGTAAAAAGGACCCAAGAGTGATACAGAACAGAAAGTTACAATCTATAGAAACAAAGACTTCACAGGCAACATGGCATCATTAAAATCATATCTCTCAATAATCACTCTCAATGTGAATGGCCTAAAAGCTCCCATAAAATAGTACAGGGTTGCAGATTGGATAAAAAGACATAACCCATCCATTTGTTGTCTAATAGAGACTCATTTTGAACCTAAAGATACATCCAGACTGAATGTGAAGGGATGGAAAACCATTTTTCATGCCAATGGAACTCAAAAGAAAGCAGGGGTAGCAATTCTCCTACGAGACAGATTGTATTTTAAACTAAAGACTGTAGTTACAGATACAGAAGGACACTATAATATTCTGAAAGGATGTATCCAACAAGGGGATATGACAATTATAAATATCTATGCCCCCAAGAGGGGAGCAGCCAGATACACAAGCCAACTCTTAATCAGAATAAAGAGACATACAGATAAAAATATGTTAATAGTAGGGGACCTCAACACTCCACTATCAGCAATAGACAGATCACCTAAGCAGAAAATCAACAAAGAAACAAGAGCTTTGAATGCCAGACTAGACCAGAGGGACCTCATAGATATATATATATATAGAACACTACACACCAGAACAAAAGAATACTCATTTTTTTCTAATGCAAATGGAATGTTCTCCAGAATAAACCATATGCTGGGTCACAAAACAGGTCTCAACCAATACCAAAAGACTGAAATTATTCCCTGCATATTCTCAGACCACAATGCTTTGAAATTGGAACTCAATCACAAGGAAAAATTTGGAACGCACTCAAACACTTGGAAACTAAGAACCATCCTGCTCAAGAATGATTCAATAAACCAGGAAATCAAAAATCAATTTAAACAATTTATGAAGACCAACGAGAATGAAAACACAATGGTCCAAAACCTATGGGACACTGCAAAGGCAGTCCTAAGGGGGAAATACATAGCCATCCAAGCCTCACTCAAAAGAATAGAAAAATCTAAAATGCAGCTTTTATATTCTCACCTCAAGAAGCTGGAACAGGAATGGAAGAACAGCCCTAATCCATGCACGAGAAAGCAGTTGATGAAGATTAGAGCAGAGATCAATGAAATAGAAACCAGGAGCACAGTAGGGCAGATCAACAGAACTAGAAGCTCGTTCTTTGAAAGAAGGCCAGAAGATCAATAAGCCACTAGCCAGATTTATTAAAAAGAAGACAGAAAGGACCCAAATTAATAAAATTACGAATGAAAAGGGAGAGGTCACAACCATTACCAATGAAATAGGAAGGATCATTAGAAACTTTTATCAACAGCTTTATGCCAATTAATTAAACAACCTGGAAGAAATGGATGCCTTCCTGGAAACCTATACATTACCAAAACTGAAACAAGAAGAAATTGATTTTTTAAACAGACCAATTAATTATGAAGAGAATGAAGCAGTGATCAAAAACCTCCCAAAAAACAAGACTCCAGGGCGTGATGGATTCCCCGGGGAATTCTACCAAACATTCAAAGAAGAAATGATACCTATTCTCCGGAAGCTGTTCAAAAAATAGAAACAGACGGAAAACTACCAAAGTCATTCTATGAGGCCAATATTACCTTGATCCCCAAACCAGGCAAAGACCCCTTCAAAAAGGAGAATTACAGAGGGATATCCCTGATGAATATGGATGCCAAAATTCTCAACAAGATCCTAGCTAATAAGATCCAACAGTACATTAAAAGGATTATCCATCATGACCAAGTGGGATTCATCCCTGCGATGCAAGGGAGGTTCAACATTGGCAAACCTATCAGTGTGACAGATCATATCAACAAAAGTCAAGAACCATATAATCCTTTCAATAGATGCAGAAAAAGCATTTGATAAAATACAGCATCATTTCCTGATTAAAACAATTCAGAGTGTAGGGATAGAGGGTACATTCCTCAATTTCATAAAAACCATCTATGAGTAGCCTACAGCGAATATCATTCTCAATGGGGAAAAGCTGGAAGCCTTTCCCTTTAGATCAGGAACACGACAAGGATGCCCACTCTTGCCACTATTATTCAACATAGTACTAAAAGGCCTTGCAACAGCAATCATACAACAAAAAGGGATAAAAGGTATCCAAATTAGCAAAGAAGAAATCAAACTGTCTCTCTTCGCAGATGAGATGATACTCTATATGGAAAACCCAAAAGAATCCGCCCCCAAACTACTAGAAGTGATAGAGCGATTCAGTAATGTGGCGGGATACAAAATCAATGCTCAGAAATCAGTTGCATTTCTATACACGAATAATGAGACTGAAAAAAGAAAATTAGGGAATCCATTCCATTTACAATAGCACCAAAAATCATACGTTATCTTGGAATTACCTTAACCAGAGACGTAAAGGATCTATATTCTAGGAACTACAAATCACTCATGAGAGACATTGAAGAAGACACAAAAAGATGGAAAAATACTCCATGCTCTTGCATCGGAAGACTTAACACAGTTAAAATGTCTATGCTACCCGGAGCAATCTACACTTTCAATGCCATCCTGATCAAAATAACAATGACATTTTTCAAATAACTGAAACAAACAGCCCTTAAATTTGTGTGGAACCAGAAAAGGCCTGGAATCACCAAGGAACTGTTGAAAAGGAAAAACAAAGCTGGGGGCATCACATTGCCGGATTTCAAGCTGTACTACAAAGCTGTGATCAAAAAGACAGCATGGTACTGGCACAAAAACAGACACATAGACCAATGGCACAGAATAGAGAACCCAGAATGGACCTCCGGCTACTTGGGCAACTAATCTTTGACAAAACAGGAAAACACATCCAGTGAAAAAAAGACAGTCTCTTCAAAAAATGGTTCTGGGAAAATTGGACAGCTAGATGCACAAGAATGAAACTTGACCACTCTCTCACACCATACACAAAGATAAACTCCAAATGGATGAAAGACCTCGATGTGAGACAGGAATCCATCAAAATCCTAGAGGAGAACATAGCAGCAACCTCTACGACATCGGCCACAGAAACCTTTTTCATGACACATCTCCAAAGGCAAGAGAAACAAAACAAAAAATGAACTTGTGGGACTTCATCAAGGTAAAAACCTTCTGCACAGCCAAGGAAACAGTCAAAAAAACTAAGAGGCAGCCCACGGAATGGGAGAAGATATTTGCAAATGATGCTACAGATAAAAGACTGGCATCCAAGATCTACAAAGAACTTTTCAAACTCAATACACAAGAAACAAATAAACAAATCATAAAATGGGCAGAAGATATGAACAGACACTTTTCCAATGAAGACATACAAATGGCTAACAGACACAGGAAAAAATGTTCAACATCATTAGCCATCAGGGAAATTCAAATCAAAGCCACACATTGAGATACCACATTATGCCAGTTAGAATGGCAAAAATTGACAAGGCAGGAAACAACAATTGTTGGAGAGGATGTGGAGAAAGGGGATCCCTCCTACATTGTTGGTGGAAATGCAAGTTGGTACAGCCACTCTGGAAAATAGTGTGGAGTTCCCTTAAAAAGTTGAAAATTGAGCTACCCCATGATCCAGCAATTGCACTACTGGGTATTTACCCCAAAGATACACAAGTAGTGAAGAGAAGGGCCATATGCACCCCAATGTTCATAGCAGCTTTGTCCACAATAGCTAAATCGTGGAAAAAGCCGAGATGCCCTTCAACAGATGACTGCATTAAGAAAATGTGGTCCATATATACAATGGAATATTACTCAGCCATCAAAAGGAATGATTTCTCAATATTTGCTGCAATATGGATGGGACTGTAGGAGATAGTGCTAAGCGAAATAAGTCAAGCAGAGAAAGACAATTATCATATGGTTTCACTCATTTATGGAACATAAGAAATAGCAAGAAGATCGGTAGGAGAAGAAAGGGAAGAATAAATGGGGGGGGTAAACAGAAGGAGGAATGAACAATGAGAGACTATGGACTCTGGGAAACAAATTGAGGGCCTCAGGGGCAGGGGGGAATGGGACAGGCTGGTGATGGGTATTAAGGAGGGCACGTACTGCATGGTGCACTGGGTGTTATACACAAGTAATGAATCATGGAACTTTACATCACGAACTGGAGATGTACTGTAGTGGGACTAACATAATATAGTAAAAAAATATATATTATTAAAAAAAAGAAATCTGTTGCATTCCTAGACACTAATAATAAAGCAGTAGAATGCAAACTTAATAAAACTATCCCATTTACAACTGTACCAGAAACAATAAAATATATAGAAATAAACTTAACAGAGAAGGTGAAAAATCCAAAAACTCTAAAACATTGATGAATGAAGTTGAAGACAACACAGAGAAATGGAAAGACATTCTGTGTTCACAAGTTATATGAATAAATATTGTTATAATGTCTATACTAGCCAAAACAATCTACAGATTTAATGTATTCCCTTTCAAAGTACTAACATAGGGCGCCTGCGTGGCTCAATTGGTTGTGTCCCACTCTTGGTTTCAGCTCAGGTCATGTTCTCAGGTTCATGAGATCGAGCCCTGCATTGGGTCTCCATGCTCAGTGGGGAGTCTGCTTCTTTCTCCCTCCCTCTGTCCCTCCCACCACTTGTGGGCTCACTCACTCATACTCTCTCTCACTCTCTCTCCAACATAAATAAACTTAAAAAAAAATACCAACAGCATTTTTCACAGTAGAGAAAACAATCCTAAAATTTCTATAGAACTACAAAAGACCCCAGAGAGCAAAAGCAACCTTGAAAAGAAAAATAAAAATGGAATTATTACAATTCCAGACTTCAAGTTATATTACAGAGCTGAAGCAATCAAAACAACATAGTACTAGAATAAAAACAGACTCATATGGAACAGAATAGAAAACCCAGAAATATATCCACAATCATATGGTCAATTATCTTTGACAAAAGAAGAATGGATATGCAGTGGAAAAAATGCAGTCTCTTCAACAACTGGGGCTGGGAAAACTGAACAACAACATTGAAAAAAATAAAACTGGACAAGAATCCATCAAAATCCTAGAGGAGAAGAGAGGCAGCAACCTCTACAACTTTGGCCAAAGCAACCTTTTTAATGACACATCTCCAAAGGCAAGAGAAACAAAAGATAAAATGAACTTATGGGACTTCATCAAGATAAAAAGCTTCTGCACAGCCAAGGAAACAGTCAAAAAAACTAAGAGGCAGCCCACTGAATGGGAGAAGATATTTGCAAATGATGCTACAGATTAAAGACTGGTATCCAAGATCTATGAAGAATTTCTCAAACTCAATACCCAAGAAACAAATAAACAAATCATAAAATGGACAGAAGATATGAACAGACAATTTTCCAATGATGACATACAAATGGCTAACACACACATGAAAAAATGTTCAAAATCATTGGCCATCAGGGAAATTCAAATCAAAGCACACTGAGATACCACCTTACGCCAGTTAGAATGGCAAAAATTGACAAGGCAAGAGACAACAATTGTTGGAGAGGATGTGGAGAAAGGGGATCCCTCCTACATTGTTGGTGGGCATGCAAGTTGGTACAGCCACTCTGGAAAACAGTGTGGAGGTCCCTTAAAAAGTTAAAAACTGAGCTACCCTATGACCCAGCCATTGCACTACTGGGTGTTTACCCCAAAGATACAGACATAGTGAAGAGAAGGGCCATATGCACCCCAATGTTCATAGCAGCGTTGTCCACAATAGCTAAAGCGTGGAAGGAACTGAGATGCCCTTCAACAGATGACTGGATTAAGAAGGTGTGGTCCATATATACAATGGAATATTACTCAGCTATCAGAAAGAATGAATTCTCAACATTTGCTGCAACATGGACGGCACTGGAGGAGATAATGCTAAGTGAAATAAGTCAAGCAGAGAAAGACAATTATCATGTGGTTTCTCTCATCTATGGAACATAAGAAGTAGGAAGAGCAGTAGGGGAAGAAAGGGATAAAGAAACGGGGGGTAATCAGAAGGCGGAATGAAGCATGAGAGACTATGGACTCTGAGAAACAAACTGAGGGCTTCAGAGGGGAGGGAGGTGGGCGAATGGGATAGACTGGTGATGGGTATTAAGGAGGGCACGTATTGCATGGTGCACTGGGTGTTATACGCAACTAATGAATCATCGAACTTTACATCAGAAACCAGGGATGTACTGTATGGTGACTAACATAATATAATAAAAAAAACATTAAAATAAAAAAAAAAGAATAAAACTGGACCACCTTCTTTCACCATATACAAAAATAAACTCAAAATGCATTAAAGACCTAAACTTGAGACTTAATACCATAAAAATCATAGAAGAGAGCACAGGCAGTAATTTCTCTGACACCAGCCCTATCAATATTTTTTGAGTTATGTCTCCTGAGGCAAGGGAAGTAATAGCAAAAATAAACTATTGGGATTACATCAAAATAAAAAGGTTCTGCACAGTGAAAGAAACAGTCATCAAAACTAAGAGGCAACCTACTGAATAGAAGATATTTGCAAACGACCTATCCAATAAACGGTTAGTATCCAAAATATATAAAGAACTTATATAACTCAACACCCAAAAAACAAATAATCCAATTTAAAAATTAGGCAGAAAACATGAATGAACATTTCTCCAGAGAAGACTTCATTGTCCAACAGACACATGAAATGATTTTCAGCATCTGTCATCATCAGGGAAATGCAAATCGAAACCACAATGAGATATCACCTCACACCTGTCAGAATAGCAAAAATCGACAACACAGGAAACAACAGGTGTTGGCATGGATGCAGAGAAAGAAAGGTGAACCGTCTTGCAATGTTAGTGGTGCAGTCACTCTGGAAAACAGTATGGAGGTTCCTCAAAAAGTTAAAAATAGAACTACCCTACAATCCAGCAACTGCACTACTAGGTATCTACCCAAAGAATACAAAAATATTAATTCAAAGTGATTTATGCACCCTGATGTTGATAGCAGCATTATCTACACACACAGGAATATTATTCATACACACACACACACAGGAATATTATTCAGCCATAAAGAGGAATGAAATCTTGCCATTTTCAAAAACATGGATGCTGCTAGAGAGTATAATGTTAAGTGAAACAAGTCAGTCAGAGAAAGACAAATACCATATGATTTCATTCAATCATACGTGGAATTAAGGAAACAAAACAAACAAGCAAATGGAAAAAGAGAGAAATCAAGAAACAGACTCTTAATTACAGAGAACAAACAGATGGTCACTAGAGGGGAGGGGAGGGGCAGTGTTGTAAATAGATGATGGGAATTAAGGAGTGCTCTGGTGATGAACACTGGGTAATGTATGGAATTGTTGAGTCACTATGTTGTACACCCAAAACTAATACAACATTGTATGTTAACTATACTGGAATTAAAATTAAAAACTTAGTAAAAAAATTGTAACATACAACCTGAAAAATACTCTGCACTATTCTCAATAAATATTCACAAACTCAATACACCTGTGTAATCAGCACTCATATAAAAAGCCAAAATATTACCAACACCTTTAAAGTTATCCTTGTGCCTGACTTTCTCACTTATACCCTCACTCTTGGGTAACCAGTATCCTGGCTTCTAACACCATCACTTATTTTTGCCTGTTTTTGAACTTTATACAAATATGTACAGACAGTAGGTAATCTTTTATGACTAGCTTTTATCCCCTTGACCTTATATTTGTTAGATTCATCCATGTTGTTGTATACAATAGGTCTAGTTCTTTCATTCCCATTACTGTAAAATATTGTGATTTTATCACAATGCATTTACCCATTAAATTATCTGTAGGCCTTATTAATCTATCTTTATAAATTTTTTCATACCAACCTTACAAAGCTGGGTTCAGAATGCATGAAATAGAAAGAGTACAATTTCTGGAGTTACAAATATCTAGTTGAAGCTTGCTTCTGTTAATAACTTTCTGTCCTTGGACAAGTTATTTGGCCATTATGGGTCTCGACTTCCTCATCTGTAGGATGTGCATAATATTGCTTAATTGAGATAAGACAGAACAAGTACCTAGTATGTGATAATTATTATTATAAAGTATGTAAAATATTTGATGTTGGCTTGAAAATCACTTACGGATTACTGTCACACAGCTTAGCTCTTGAGCACATTGAGTACTTGACTCTTCCTGTTAATACATTATGGGGCCATTGAGACTCAAACAAGGGATGAGGGGATCTGAAATTCAACCTGTTTGTAGCTTTTCAAGGTTATTTGCTCCTGCTTCCTTCCTCTCTGTCCCAGGGTATGCACTCACATTTGGAATCCAAGGCAGACCAGTACCGTTGGCCTCACCCACCCTAACTATCAGGGTGCATTTTCTTCCATCTTTTTTATTTTTTCAACCTCATCTACCTCCAGAACTAGCCCTTTTCCTAAAGTTCTTTCTATGATCTCTATTCATAGAGAAGAAATAACAGTAAGACTGGCAACCTCATACATTACTTTCAATGCCTACTTGCCTGACATCTGTTGGAAGAGAACACACTATATCATAGCTTCCACACAAGCTCCAACTCTCCAAAAAGTGGGTTAAATGCACATTCAGATGTCTTAGGCCATTTGGCCCTTATTCTCACCAGAGAATACACAAAGGCTCAATTCAGTCACTGTTCTCTGGCAAGGGCATCCTTGAAAAAGAACTGAAAACATAATACTCTGGGCAATTCTCACTAGCCCCAAAAAATATGAATCAAAGGCTACAAATACTTTCTCTGTCATGTGTCTATGGGGGATGACTAAGTCTTTATTCTGCCATCTCCATGGACAGCCCAGCATTCTACACTGCAGGATGAAAGACCCATTATGAACAGAACTGGACTAAGTTTGATTTGTCCTTCCTTGACCTTGGTGCAGGGGGGTGGGGGGAAGTGGAATGGTAGTGAGAAGGGGGATAGTGGTGGGAAGGGTTCTGCTAATCAAGTGATAGCTAAAATATACACATGGGAAATTACTCACAAGATTTACATGTGCAGGGAATTTTGAGAGATGAGAGGAATAGAAGGAGTTAACCAAATAGGAGTCTAGAGTAGGTAGACAAAAAACCTCTAAGCCTAGTAGACAAGAAATTAGGAGAAAAGGATAAAGAAGGGGATCATGCTTGATCTATCCTAGCCACCAGAAATTAGTACTCGTATTAATCCAATATAAGAAATGTGAAAATTCATGGACTCAGAGCCAAGAAACTTGAGTTCAAATCCTGGATTTGTCACTTGCATTTGCCACTATAAAATGAGCTTAATAATAACCACTAACAAGATTTCATTAAGGTTATTACTATTACTAGAATAGTAATGTGATCAACCCTACCAATGAAAAGTGAAGTTGTGGCTGATAGGAGTCAAGGGTTTAAAGGTAGTAAAGGAAGAGAGAAGTGTTAATATCTCCATCTTATAAAGCCACAGTCAGAAGTTGATGGAATAAGAAATAGGGGTTAAGTATATTATTTAAAGTAACAGAGGTAAGCAACAGAAGAAGTAAAAGGATGTTATAGTTATCAAAAATTAGAAGTGTTAAAATAGACAGTTAGGCTTTAACAGGATGTCTGGAGGCCAGTAAAGTGGGAGTCATGGCCCATTATCAAGAAAGTTAGAGACCTGTCTTGGCAGTACTCCAAAAACAAAGCCAAAGGAAGCCAGATCAAACCAGACAGGCCCTAGACAAAAAAAGGCCAGAGAGCCTGACCAAGTAAGGGAGAAAAGGCAAGAAACCCTGCTTCCAAAGAAATCCCCTCCACAAATAAATAATATTCTACCCCTTAGTTAGTAGCTGTCAACAAAAGACAGAGACCCCAAATGCTAGGTGCAGCTCTCATTTGAGCTCACCAGCTCTCAGATCTCAAGAGTGTAGTCTCATTTTAATAAACTTTTCCACTTGTACCATTCAACCACTGTGTCTGATCCTTCCCTGAATTCTTTCTTAGGATGAAACAAAGAGCCTCTGGCAACAATCCAGAGATGGGCGGGGAGGAGGCGTTAGGGTCCGGGGGTCTCCCCAGCCCACCCAGAAACAGAAGGGGAGGGAAAGAGAGCAGTGTAAGCAATGATCTCCTCTATTCATAGCAAGAAAAAATAGTTTCTCAAGTGGATAAAGCAATAGCAAAAAAAAAAAAAGCATATTTTTAAAATATGAAAGTAACCACCAAAAGAATACAAATGGTTAAAAATGTATGACTTTGAGGAATGGGGAAAGAATGAAGACTGTTGAGTTTTTTTAATAGATCTTATTGTATTATTTTGTTTTACATTATTGTGCAAGTATGTGTTCTATATAAGTTCAATTTTTACAGTGGAAAAAATACACTTTTTTCTCAAAACTTAAGGGTTGTAAAATGGGATTATTCTGATTACATTGCTGATTACACACTAAAATTTGAAGAAAACAAACATGATCTAATTGCATAAGTATCCTAACTACCATACAGAGATTAGAAGACATAACCTATTTAATTGGAAAAGGGAGACCAATCAAATTTTAGCATAAAGAGGTGGTTTGCAAACTTTTTAGCCTATTGGCTAAAATGGAGTCCTATTCTAAAAGAAATATTGCCCCAAAAGTTCACTATATCAAAAAAGATCCAAGAGAAATTGCTCTGGCTAAAGTAGGGAGTTAGGAGCCCTACCAACAGTTTCCCCTGGGGAAAAAAATCCTCTGATGGAGATGATACCTGTGAAATCATCTGGCCCATGATTCTATGCTTGGGAAGCCAACCATCTGAGACAATTAGAAGCTATTGTATAACAAAAGCTAGTGTCCAAGACATCACTGAATGGCTAATCAGAGAAACTGTTGTCTTTGTAAAATATCTCAGTTACAAAATGGCCTTTTGAGATTCAGATTATTGAAAGAGCCTGTCCACTGGGACTCAGTCAGCCAACTTGAACTGATAACAGAGTTCGTTGGCCTGCAAATGGACACCGAAAACAGAGTAACTTGCATTACCCAGCAACATCCCTAGCCAATAGCTCATAATCTATTACAGGAAACACAGGAGAAGAGTATCATTTGAATATTACACATCAATCCCCGCCATGCAACACGTTCCACAGATTTCACACAAGACACTTATTACTTCAAGAGGTACTATCATCAGCATCATTTGAAGAGGCTAATCCTTTTTGAACAAAAAGATGGGTTTATCCCAAGTATGTCTCCTCTTAGTTCCCAGCATTCTCAGTTATTTTCCCCTCCCTAGTTCTTTAACTTCCTATGACAAAAAGACATCTGCCACATCCTGCAAGCCAGAGACACAAATCTGGAGATCTAGTGACATGAAACCTCTTCATATACCAGTAGTCACGTGGAAAACATTCATTCCTGCTATCTTTCTCTTCCTGTCTCACTCTTTCACTTCTCTACTTATGAATTTTTAATAGGAGTAAGACCATCACCAATTGGACAATTACATGGAGAGTATTCTGTTATCTCTGTTTTACTGCCAATAACAATGATAATGAGGAGGGTGATGAGGATGATGATAACAACAACAGAAAACACTAAATGTATTACATGACAGGTGCTAACTGAATAACGTTATATGTGTTAACTAATTAAATATATATGTGTATATCAATTTTCTTCAAATGTTACCTTCCTGTTGATTCTGAATCCAGAGAACCCATGAAATGGCAGATGCTCTCTACTGAAAGTAATTACTTGGACATAAATGTGAGACCTGAAACCAAAAATCTCCTAGAAGACAACATAGGCAGTAACCTCTTTGACATCGGCCATAGCAACATAATCCTAGATATGTCACCTTGGGCAAGGAAAACACAAGCAAAATTAAACTACTGGGGGAGGAAGGCAAGATGGTGGAAGAGTAGGGGATCTCCATTCATCTAGTCCCTTGAATTTAGCTAGGTAACTATCAAACCATTCTGAGCACCCATGAAATCAGCCTGAGATGTAAGAAAAGAATTACTGGAATTCTACAAACAGAAAAGTGACCACTTTTTGCAAGGCAAGAGATGCACAGAAGTGAATCTGAGGGAATATTCGGAAGATAAACAGTGTGGGGAGGGAGCTTCTGTAAGTTAGTTACCAGAAAGTGATATAGACCTGGAACACAAAATCGGAAACTTTAGAAGTCTGCTCCAGTGAGAGACATCCCTTCCTGGAAAGTGCTCAGGTAGCAAAGAAGGGCAGAATCCTAGGTGGGACACTGTGAGTGTGGTCTCAGGAACCCGGGGGTCACAGAAAGAACAGGCGTGCCTGAGCTGGCAGAGTTAGAAAGCATTAGAGCAGGGAAACTGGTTAGGGTCAGTAAGCCCAGGAGGGGGCTCTCAGCTCCGTTGCCATAAAATACGAACTGTGGCACTACTAGGAAACCACTCTCCCAGTGGGGGCCTGAAAGGGGCAGAGGCTCCGCCTTCCCCTGGGAATGGCATCGTAGGTGCGTCCAAGACTGGATGGACTGCTTTCTGTATGGGGTCACCTACAAAGGGCAGAAACGAAGCGACCCTCCACCTTCCCCTAGGAGAGGCGGTTGGGGCAAGTGCACAATCGGGCGACTGCCCTCGGTGTGGACACCCTGCAAAGGGCATAAATGTAGCCACCCTCCACCTTCCCTGGTAGGGGCAGCATAGGTGCACACATGATTGGGCGACCACTCTTCATTTGGGGCCCTCTGCCTACCCCTTGGGAGGATCAGTGCAGGTGTGCACCACAAGGTGTGCAGAGTTTGGCACACACAAAAGTAAAGACTGCTTATCCCTGAGGGTTTAATGAAGAGAGAGAGCTGTGATCTTTCAGCTCCAGGGCTGGAGATCAGGGCATGGCCATTTTTATTTTCATCTTCTAAAGAGGCATGGAAAGCCTTCAGGGAACAAAAGACACATAGAGCCACCACACACAGTTTACACTGAGCACAGTCCCCTGGCAAGGGGTGGTACAATTCCACCCAGGCAAAGACACCTGAAAATCAGTGCATGGCCACTCCCTTAGAAGACCAGCTGGAAAAACAGGCAAACACCAAGTTTTAGGAGCACACAGGACTGTAAAACTCCAGTGCTACAGGAAAATTATATAGAATTTGAGATCTTTTCTCATGATTTGCTTATCTTTCAGTTTAAAATTTTCATTCTCATTTTTTCCTTTTCAACTAGTTTATTTTATCAAATCAATAAATCTTTTTAAAACTTCACCTTCACATTCACATTTTATAAATATATCCTTCATTTTGGCTTCCTTTTACTGTATTCAATTTTATTTTTGTCTGTAGGCATGCGCATGCACATGCCTGTGTGTATGTGTGTGTGTATATATATACACACGCACATGCCTGTGTGTATGTGTGTGTGTATATATATACACACACACACATTTATGTTTTGCTTTCTTTACAATATTGGGATTTAGTGTATTATAACAAAGAAAAATACACCCAGGACCAAGAGAATCAAGTTTTGTCCACCTAGGAGATTATATTCTCTCTTTCCACACACCCATTTTTTTTTATTTACTTTTTTAAATTTATAACCTCCTTGGGTTTCGCTAGTGTGTATTTCGGTTGGGGCATGGTTGGTATTTTTGATTTGGGTCTCTCGTTCATCCACTCTTCTCTGGGCAAAATGACTAGAAGGAGGAATTCACAACAAAAGAAGGAACTAGAGGTAATATTCCCTCTGCCACAGATCTAATCAACATGATTATAAGTAAAATGTCAGAGCTGGAATTAAGGATAACAATTATAGGGGCGCCTGGGTGGCACAGCGGTTAAGCGTCTGCCTTCGTCTCAGGGCGTGATCCCGGCGTTATGGGATCGAGCCCCACGTCAGGCTCTTCCGCTATGAGCCTGCTTCTTCCTCTTCCACTCCCCCTGCTTGTGTTCCCTCTCTCGCTGGCTGTCTCTATCTCTGTCGAATAAATAAATAAAATCTTTAAAAAAAAAAGGATAACAATTATAAAGTTACTACCTGGGCTTAAAAAAAGCATAAAAGACACTAGAGAATCTATTAGTGCAGAAATAAAATCTAAAATTAAAAATGCTTTATTTAACTGAGATGCAGTTTAACTGGATGTTTTAACAGGGAGGGTAAATGAAGTAGATGAGCTAGGTTAAAGAGAGTCACTGACATAGAAGACAAGTTGATGAAAAAGAAAGAAAGCTGAGGAAAAGAGAGAAAAACAACTAACAGACCATGAGAGGAGGCTTTGAGAACTCAGGGATACCACAAAGCAAAACACTATTATGTTATTGGGGTCCCAGAGGAAGAAGAAAGAGAGAAAGGTAGAGAAGGTATACTTGAGCAAATCATAGATGGAAACTTCTCTAATCTGGGGAAAGAGACAGGCATTTAAGTCTAAAAGATAGAGACAATGCCCCCCCCCAAATCAATAAAAATATATGAACATCCCAACATACAACTGCGAAGCATGAAATTTCAAAAATAAAGAGAAAATCCTGGAAGAAGCTTGAGACAAGAGATTCTTAACCTACATGGGTAGAAACATTAGGCTAGTAGCAGACCTATCCACAGAGACCTAGCAGGCCAGAAAGGGCCGGCATGATATATTCAGGGTACTAAATGAGAAAACCATGCAGCCAAGAATACTTTATCCAGCAAGGCTGTCATTCAGAATGGAGGAAGGCAGAAAGAACTCCCAGGACAAATATAAACTGAGAAAATTCATAATCACTAAAACAGTCCTGCAAGAAATATTAAAGGGGATCCTGAAACGACACAGAGAGCCTAAAAGTAACATAGACCAGGAAGAAAACAAAGACAATCCACAGAAACAGAGACTATACATGTAATAATGGCACTAAATTCATTTCTTTCAATAGTTACTCTGAATGTAAATAGGCTAAATGCTCCAATAGTAAGATACAGGTTATCAAATTCGATAAAAAAAGCAAGATCCAAGTTTTTTTTTAAGATTTTATTTATTTATTTGACAGGGAGAGAGGCAGTGAGAGAAGGAACACAAGCAGGGGGACTAGGAGAGAAAGAAGCAGGCTCCCAGCGGAGCAGGGAGCCCAATGCGGGGCTCGATCCCAGGACTCTGGGATCACGCCCTGAGCCAAAGGCAGATTCTTAACGACTGACCCACCCAGGTACCCCAGTGGTCCAGTTTCATTCTACTGAATATAGCTGTCCAATTTTCCCAGCACCATTTATTGAAAAGACTGACTTTTTTCCACTGGATGTTTTTTGTGCTCTGTCAAAGATTAGTTGACCATAGATTTGTGGGTATTAAGGAGGACACGTATTGCATGGAGCACAGGGTATTATATGCAAACAATGAACCATGGAAGACTACATCAAAAACTAAGGATGGATGGGAGGAGTTAAGAGGGCGGAGGAGTAGTGGTCCCCTTTTTCAGCCGGTCCCCTGAGTCGAGCTGGATAGGTACCAGACCATCCTGAAAACCCAAGGAATCAGCCTGAGATGTAGGAAGATACATCTGGATCTCCACAAATGAACATCTCCAGCACTGAGTATTGAGATACGAAGCAGGGAGCCGTGAATCCGCGCACAGATATCAGAAGATAAACGGAAGGGGGAGGGACTAGCCATGCTTGAGCGCCGGGAAGAGGTCGCCACCTGCACTGGGGAGCAGGCCGGACTCTCAGACCTGTACCCGCGAGACAGCAGACTGAGACTGTGAGCCTGGGAACGCTCATGACCAGACTGAAAACCGATGCTCCGGAGCGCCCCCAAACCATACTGAAAGACGGAGCTCTGGAGCGGGGCCGGCTGGTGGCTGGTGGAGTTAGAAACACAAAGGACAGAGACATGCCTGCGCTGGAAGTGAGCGCTGGGACTCCAGCTGTGGGGTGCAACCTGGGACACTGCAGGGTTTTTAGCAACACCAACAGAAAGAGAGTTAAAGAGGCCAGGAGAGCTCAGTGGAGAGCACACTGCAATCTCTCTGTTCTGAGACAGAGGCTAGGATTTGGCCACTGCTGCTCTGACTCTCAGAAGAGCCACAGAAAACCGCCAGGGAAAGCTGCCAGAGAACAAAAGCCCAGAAATAAGACCTCACATTGTGCCAATCCCCATCCCCCATTGCAAGGGACAGGGTGACTCTACCCAAAAAGAGTTGCCTGAGTATCAGCACAGCAGGTCCCTCCCCCAGAAGGCAGGCTGAAAAATCAAGAAGCCCACATACCTAAGCTCCTATAAAATGAGAGGATGCTGCCTGGGTCTTGGTCAATAATTTGGGCACTGGGCAACCCAGCAACCTCTCCTCATCAGAATGACGAGAAGGAGAAATCCCCCCCAGCAAAGGAAAGATAATGAGTCTGTGACCTCCACCACAGAACTAATGGATATGGATATAACCAAATTATCAGAAAAGGAGTTCAGAGTAACAATGGTCAAGATGATGTGTAGACTTGAAAAAAATAATAACGAAAATATTAACGAGAATATAGAATCACTAAGGGCGGAAATGAGAGCGAATCTGGCAGAAATTAAAACTGCTATGAATCAAATGCAGTCAAAACTAGATGCTCGGACAGCCAGGGTAAATGAGGCAGAGGAACAAACTAGTGAATTGGAGGATGGGATGGTAGAAGAGAAAGCTAAAACAGAAACTTGGCTAAAAAAAAATCCAATCTCAAGAATGTAGGTTACGGGAGATTACTGACTCAATGAAACATTCCAATGTCAGAATCATCGGCATCCCCGAGGGGATGGAGTAAGACAGAGGTCTAGAAGAGATATTTGAAAAAATTGTAGCTGAAAACTTCCCTAATCTAGCAAAGCAAACAAGCATTCGTGTCCAAGAGGCAGAGGGGACCCCTTCCAAATTCAACCACGACAAACCTACCCCACATCACATCATACTGCATTTCGCAAATATTAGATCCAAGGATACAGTATTAAAAGTGGCCAGGGCAAAGATATTTCTCGCGTACCAAGGCAAAGGTATCAGAATTACGTCAGACCTGCCTACACAGACCTGCAATGAGAGAAAGGGTTGAGGGGGTAATTTTTAAAGCTCTTTCATAGAAAAACATGCAGCCAAGGATCCTTTATCCATCAAGGCATCATTCAGAAATGATGGAGAGATAAAGACCTTCCAGAATCGCCAGTCACTGACCAATTTTGAAACCACGAAACCAACAATACAGGAGATATTAAGGGGGGTTCTATAAAAGTAAAAAGGCCCCAAGAGTGATACAGAACAGAAAGTTACAATCTATAGAAACAAAGACTTTACAGGCAACATGGCATCATTAAAATCATATCTCTCAATAATTACTCTCAAAGTGAGTGGTCTAAATGCGCCCATAAAACGTCACAGGTTTGCACATTAGATAAAAGTCATGACCCATCCATTTGCTGTCTAAAAGAGACTGTTTCTGAACCTAAAGATACATCCAGACTGAATGTGAAGGGATGGAAAACCATTTTTCATGCCAATGGACCTCAAAAGAAAGCTGGGGTAGAAATTCTCATACCAGACAGATTGGATTTTATTTTTTTTTCGTAGAAATGTGCATTTTATTTATTTTTTAAATTTTTAAAGGGTTTATTTATTTATTTTTATTTTATTATTATTTTTATTTTTATTTTTTTGATGTAAAGTTCAATGATTCATTAGTTGCATATAACACCCAGTGCACCATGCAATATGTGCCCTCCTTACTACCATCACCAGCCTATCCCATTCCCCCACATGCCTCCCCTCTGAAGCCCTCAGTTTGTTTCTGAGTCCATAGTCTCTCATGCTTCATTCCCTCTTCTGATAACCCCCTTTCTTTATCCCTTTCTTCTACCGATCTTCCTAGTTCTTATGTTCCATAGATGAGAGAAATCATATGATATTTGTCTTTCTCTGCTTGACTTATTTCACTTAGCATTATCTCCTCCAGTGCCATTCACATTGCAGGAAATGTTGAGAAATCATTCTTTTTGATAGCTGAGTAATATTCCATTGTATATATGGACCACAGCTTCTTAATCCAGTCATATCTTGAAGGGCATCTCAGCTTCTTCTATGATTTAGCTATTGTGGAGAATGCTGCTATGAACATTGGGGTGCATATGGCCCTTCTCTTCACTACGTCTGTATCATTGGGGTAAATACTCAGTAGTGCAATGGCAGGATCATAGGATAGCTCAATTTTTCACTTTTAAAGGGACCTCCACACTGTTTTCCAGAGTGGCTGTACCAACTTGAATTCCCACCAACAATGTAGGAGGGATCCCCTTTCTCCACATCCTCTCCAACAATTGTTGTTTCTTGTGTTGTCAATTTTTGCCATTCTAACTGGCATAAGGTGGTATCTCAGTGTGTTTTGATTTCAATTTCCCTGATGGCTAATGATTTTGAACATTTTTTCCTGTGTCTGTTAGCCATTTGTATGTCTTCATTGGAAAAGTGTTGGATTTTAAACTAAAGACTGTAGTTAGAGATACAGAAGGACACTATATTATTCTGAAAGGATATATCCAACAACTGGATATGACAGTTATAAATATCTACGCCCCGAAGAGGGGAGCAGCAACATACACAAGCCAACTCTTAATCAGAATAAAGAGACACATAGATAAAATATGTTAATAGTAGGGGACCTCAACACTCCACTATCAGCAATAGACAGATCACCTAAGCAGAAAATCAACAAAGAAACAAGAGCTTTGAATGCCAGACTAGACCAGAGGGACCTCATAGATATATATAGAACACTACACACCAGAACAAAAGAATACTCATTCTTTTCGAACGCACATAGAATGTTCTCCAGAATAGACCACATGCTGGGTCACAAAACAGGTCTCAACCGATACCAAAAGACTAAAATTGTTCCCTGCATATTCTCAGACCACAATGCTTTGAAATTGGAACTCAATCACAAGGAAAAATTTGAAAGGCACTCACACACTTGGAAACTAAGAAACATCCTGCTCAAGAATGATTCGATAAGCCAGGAAATCAAAAATCG
This sequence comes from Ursus arctos, assembly GCF_023065955.2. Classification (NCBI taxonomy): domain Eukaryota; kingdom Metazoa; phylum Chordata; class Mammalia; order Carnivora; family Ursidae; genus Ursus; species Ursus arctos. The sequence goes on from NC_079873.1 coordinate 54,317,012, forward strand.
ATTTAAACAATTTATGGAGACCAACGAGAATGAAAACACAATGGTCCAAAACCTATGGGACACTGCAAAGGCAGTCCTAAGGGGAAAATACATAGCCATCCAAGCCTCACTTAAAAGAATAGAAAAATCTAAAATGCAGCTTTTATATTCTCACCTCAAGAAGCTGGAACAGGAACAGAAGAACAGCCCAAATCCACACACGAGAAAGCAGTTGATCAAGATTAGAGCAGAGATCAATGAATTAGAAACCAGGAGCACAGGAGAGCAGATCAACAGAACTAGAAGCTGGTTCTTTGAAGGAAGGCCAGAAGATCAATAAGCCACTGGCCAGATTTATTCAAAAGAAGAGAGAAAGGACACAAATTAATAAAATTATGAAAGAAAAGGGAGAGGTCACAAGAAACACCAATGAAATAGGAAGGTTCATTAGAAACTTTTATCAACAGCTTTATGCCAATTAATTAAACAACCTGACAGAAATGGATGCCTTCCTGGAAACCTATACATTACCAAAACTGAAACAGGAAGAAATTTATTTTTTAAACAGACCAAATAATTATGAAGAGATTGAAGCAGTGATCAAAAACCTCCTAAAAAACAAGACTCCAGGGCCTGATGGATTCCCCGGGGAATTCTACCAAACATTCAAAGAAGAAATGATACCTATTCTCCGGAAGCTGTTCAAAAAATAGAAACAGAAGGAAAACTACCAAAGTCATTCTATGAGGCCAATATTACCTTGATCCCCAAACCAGGCAAAGACCCCATCAAAAAGGAGAATTACAGACCAATATCCCTCATGATTATGGATGCCAAAATTCTCAACAAGATCCTAGCTAATAGGATCCAACAGTACATTAAAAGGATTATCCATCATGACCAAGTGGGATTCATCCCTGGGATGCAAGGGTGGTTCAACATTCGCGAATCTATCAGTGTCATAGATTTTATCCAGAAGGAAAAATTCAAAAATCCTATGATTCTCTCAATAGATGCAGAAAAAACATTTGACAAAATACAGCATCCTTTCCTGATTAAAACACTTCAGAGTGTAGGGATAGAGGGCACATTCCTCAATCTCATAAAAACCATCTATGAAAGGCCTACAGCAAATATCATTCTCAATGGAGAAAAGCTGGAAGCCTTTCCCTTAAGATCAAGAACACGACAAGGATGCCCACTCTCGCCACTATTATTCAGCATAGTACTAGAAGTCCTTGCAACAGCAATCAGACAACAAAAAGGGATAAAAGGTATCCAAATCAGCAAAGAAGAAGTCAAAATGTCTCTCTTCGCAGATGACATGATACTCTATATGGAAAACCCAAAAGAATCCATGCCCAAGCGATTAGAATGTATAGAGCAATTCAGTAATGTAGCGGGATACAAAATCAATGCTCAGAAATCTGTTGCATTAAAATACACAAGGCAAGAAACAACAATTGTTGGAGAGGATGTGGAGAAAGGGGATCCCTCCTACATTGTTGGTGGGAATGCAAGTTGGTACAGCCTCTTTGGAAAACAGTGTGGAGGTCCCTTAAAAAGTTAAAAATTGAGCTAACCTATGATCCAGCCATTCCACTACTGGGTATTTACCCCAAAGATACAGACGTAGTGAAGAGAAGGGCCATATGCACCCCAATGTTCATAGCAGCATTGTCCACAATAGCTAAATCATAGAAGGAGCCGAGATGCCCTTCAACAGATGACTGGATTAAGAAGATGTGGTCTATATATATACAGTGGAATATTACTCAGCCATCAAAAAGAACAATTACCCAATATTTGCAGCAACACGGACGGCACTGGAGGAGATTATGCTAAGTGAAATAAGTCCAGCAGAGAAAGACAATTATCATGTGGTTTCACTCATTTATGGAACATAAGAAATAGCAGGGAGATTGGTAGGAGAAGGAAGGGAAGAATGAAGGGGGGTAAATAGAAGGGGGAATGAACCATGAGAGACTATGGACTCTGGGAAACAAAATGAGGGCTTCAGAGGGGAGGGGGTGGGGGATTGGGATAGGCCGGTGATGGGTATTAAGGAGGGCATATATTGCATGGTGCACTGGGCGTTTTACGCAAATAATGAATCATGGAACATTACATCAAAAACTAACGATATGCTGTATGGTGACTAACATAATAAAAAATTATTATTTAAAAAAAAAAGAACAGGTATTGAGAAGTGTTGGAACTGATAGGCAATAATTTGAAAACACACAGGGGTAGACCAGAAGCTGCATTTTCTAGTTCCTAGTTCACTGCTCTATTACCTTAATTTTACTACCAGGATAATTCTAGATAGTTTCTTGGAAAAAGCACTCACACTGAAAGTTGGTCACTCTCCTTTTAGGTGTGCAAGTTGACCCTAGAGTAAAGAAGTAGGAAAAAAACTAATAGGAATATAAGAATGCAATCTTTCTGAGTCTCCGTTTCTTCATTGAGATAATGGATATTATACATTGCACTTCAGAGGTTTGCTGTAAGAATTAAGGAAGACAACATATGTAAAATCCTCAGCACAGGCCTGGAACATAGGAAATAGAGGAAAGAAATTTGTTTCCTTTCCCTCAGATGACATGAGGTCAACCACTGTAGCACACTCTTACTTTCCTTTTTCCTAATCTCATCCAGGAGTGAAAGTAGACTAAGTGTGAGGATTTTCACATTATCTGTCCTTCTTCATATTCTTTATTCATTCTTACGTAACAACTGTCATGTCACTTACCTATTTTCATACCACACTTGTGATTTTAAAGGTTCTTCCCTCCTTCAGTTATATATTTTCCTAATTAAGTATTTATGTTAATGAGATTCCAGATATATCAAGTGGAGTCCAGAATCGCTGGGCTATGCAGATTAACTTATTTAGTCCGAATATCAGTCATTCAAATAATGCCCAGGTCAAGCTGACTGATGACATCCAGCAGTGACATCACATCCACTAATCTCGTCTTTCCTCTTTCCCCTCTGACCTTGCTACCTTCAATTTAAACTGCTTGTCACAATATTCCAGATAATAACCAGATGGTGTGTTCTCAGTCCTTTTTAGGACCAAATGCTAGGCTAAAATACTGCATTTAGTTCTGGAAGACCATCTGGTTACATGTTGCATACATATTGGAGTTCACAGAATAAGTCTACACCTAGCTGAAAAGAATAAATTTGACAATTTTTCCTAACTCTTTATGAGACCGTAGGGAATCAGATCCATGAGTGGTCAAGCTGGAAATAATCTGAGATTATCTGGCACAGTGCTGTTCAGTAGGAATTTCTACAATAATGGAAGTGTTCTATGTCTGTGCAATCCAACACAGTAGCTACTAGCCACATGTAGGTACCAAGCACTTGAAAGGTGACTAGCATGACTGAGAAACTGAGTTGTTTATTTTATTTTATTTATATAGCTATGGATACCATACTGGACAGCAAGTATCTACATAGTATGGCTTAATGGAAAGAATGTGGGATTTGAAGCTAAAAACAAAACAAAACAAACAAACAAAAAACCCTAAAGTCTAAATGCTGGCTACTGTCACTAACTATATAACTTCCGTCAGGTTTTTTTATCTTGCCCAAACCTTAGTTGCCTCATTTGTAAAATGTGGAAAATACCAGAACCTCACACAATTGTTGTGATTAGAGAATGAATATAAATTTAGCATGTAGCCCAGTGCTTAGCAAGCACATAGTAAGTGCCCTTTAAATAATGCCTATTATTATCAAGCTCCTCATTTTCCAGATGGAGAAACTGAAGCTCCAAAAAGAGAAGAGACTTGTCCAGAGTTGCCCAGCTACTTGGAAATAGCCAGGAGCCAACTCCAGATATTCCCACTTTTTTTGAATGAATTCCCTTATATATGAACCCTCCTCACCCCTAAAGAGTGAAGAGTGGTAACCCAAACTACTCAGCTATGAAAAACACCTTATACATTTGAAGAAAATGTACCTTGGTGAAGCCTATTTGCTCCTTCCGAAAATTTTCCAGGGGTTTAATCAGCAAATCACTAGCATTGTGTACCTAGAAAAAAAGGAAGAACACACAAAACAACTTTCAGTTAACAAAGGATCAGATTTGAGTTTCCTTGTTACTAAGGCATTACCCTGTAATACATCAACATGCAAAATGTAAATTGATTTCTGTTTTTTTTTTTCATTGTTGTTACTGTCTTTTTTCCCATATTGGTCTCTTAAAATCAACTGTTTCAAGAGGAAATGAGAGAAGGGAGAACATGAGGCATTTCTCTGTAACTTACTGGTAGTCTGATCTGAATTTTTAATCAATAAATATCTATAGTCATGTCCAGAAACAGATACAGGGGGCCTGAAGTATATGTGGAAAAGAGGAAGAGAGTGGAAAATTCATGAAAATACCAATTGCACCAAGTGCAAACCATTTCATGGGAAGCAACTGAGTCAGCAGTAATAGTATCAGGATAAATCCCAGGATAAATTGTTTCCAGTCCTGCCACCGTGTGTCATAAAATCAGAACATTTTCTTCAGAACTTGAGAGTATATTACAGCATCACAGAGAACACTGGATCAGGCCTTCAAATTACCTACATTTACTCCAAAGCTGATAAAAACAGCCTGTCCAAGAATGAAAAATATTGACAATAATATGGTTCTAGAGATATAAAAACACCATTTGCAAACTGGACCCCTTGCTCAGTGGGCAGGCAGAGATACACAAAGCTTTGTGTTCATATAAACCTCTTGAAAGATGGCATCCGTCCAAGGCAACAAGTAGGGTTGGTTTTCTTCAGTGGTATGAATCAGCTGTATATTAATGGAGGACCTAAGAGAATACATCTAAAGAGCTGGATTTTAGGATCCATTGCACTGATTTTGATATAAGACAGGGAAATGAGGTACTGCCTTCTTTGTCAAGTGAGACATAAAGTGTCAGTAAAACAAGATTCATCTTCATAACGAAAGTAGGAAAAAAGAGTAGAAAGCCAGTTTTTTTTTCATTGCCATCTCTGTTATTTTTTCATAATAATATTTTTTATTATATTATGTTAGTCACCATACAGTACATCCCCGGTTTCCGATGTAAAGTTCGATGATTCATTAGTTGCGTATAACACCCAGTGCACCATGCAATACGTGCCCTCCTTACTACCCATCACCAGCCTATCCCATTCCCCTACCCCCCTCCCCTCTGAAGCCCTCAGTTTGTTTCTCAGAGTCCATAGTCTCTCATGCTTCATTCCCCCTTCTGATTACCCCCCCTTTATCCCTTTCTTCTTCTACCGATCTTCCTAGTTCTTATGTTCCATAGATGAGAGAAACCACATGATAATTGTCTTTCTCTGCTTGACTTATTTCACTTAGTTTTGACCAGTCCTGTGTTCTCCAGATTAAAAAGCAGTTTTTAAACTATCACCAAAACGCATGCTAAGTTGGGGCATTAGTACATATTTTTTAATCTGTGTCCTGCAGGCACTTTGGGTCTCCTCTTTTGTGTCCACGTATGATTCAGAGTTCAACTAAATAGCCAAACTCTCATCCAATCAAAGCTCTATCAGAAGCCCTAGTACCAAAAATAAGGACACCAGTGATTCTCCTTGACCAAAAGTAAGAATTCTTCTATTAAAAGTACTAGCCCAATTAAGGAGGGCACATGATGTGATGAGCACTGGGTGTTATATGCAACTGATGAATCATTGAACACTACATCAGAAATGAAAGATGTACTATATGTTGGCTAACAGAATTTAAGAGAAAAAAAATACTAGCCCATCTCTCTTGGCCAACACACTCTACAGTTCTATGTGCTGTGGGTTATGTGATATCAAGTTTGTGTACATAGCTGGAAACAAATTATGTCATTAGTGTCAGATCCAGTACAAAGAGTCATTTTTCTTCTCTCCTTTTGTGGAAGTTTTAAAACATGTCCACAAATTTTGTGACACATCCCCTATTGAGAGGTGAGGTCTCTGTCCCCTCTACCTTTAATATGAGTGGGTTTATTACTTCTTTGAACCAATAGAATATAGCAGAAGTGACACTGTGATTTCTCAAACTAGGTCATAAAAGGCCAGCAACTTCCACCTGGTTCTCTTGGAACACTCCCCCTGGGGAGCCCTGAGCCACTCTTTAAGAAGTTGGACTACCTGAGACTACCAACCTAGAGAGGCCAAATATATACATTCTGGTCAAAAGTCCAGCTGAGCCCAGCCTTCCAGCCATTCCACTGAGGTGCCTGATAGGTGAGCAAAGCTGCCTCAATCCACCTCCCAGGTGAATACTACCACATGAAGCAGAACTACCCAGCTCACCCTTGCCTGAATTCCTGACCCACAATATAATGAGATAAAATTAAATGGTTTTAGTTTAAGTCACTATGTTTTAGAATAGGTTGTTATGCAACAATAGACAATTAGAAAAACTATTTCCACTTTCACAAAGGTAACACAAACAAAGTGGCTACCTGGGACACACTGAAGAAGTTTGCCTTTGAATAAGAAGTGAACATGCCATCTCTAAGGAGAGTAGTATGTGTCAAACCTCTATGTGGACATTCAGCTGAGTCCTTGCGTACACAGGCAACCCAAGGATGGCACAGTTGCCAGTTTCTATGTTTCAAAGGGGATTTTCTTGTATAAGCAGGAGTGCCAGCAACTTCTTACACAGGGTCCATAAGGCCACTGCTTTTTGTATGTTTGGCCCTGTCTCTGTCTAGAAAACTAGTACATGATTCACTAAAATTGGAGGCCATGGTTCTCCCTTGATCACATTGATTATATTGCTCTCAGTCTCCTACAACACAAATACATACTCTGAGCCATTTCCTCTCTTTGACACTCGATGGTTATTATACTACTTTCTGCCAGAACACAGAGATAGTGATGTAGGAAAAGATCACACCGAAGTTTGACTCTTTTTTTTTCATTTTGTTTTATCCTTAAATCCCTTAGAAGTCTAGCAACTACTCAAAAAAGCCCTTTTAATTAAACATGATCTTTATTCCCCTTTCTGATCACTGCATCCATTTCATAAGCTCTCTAGCAGAAAAGCTACTACCTGCTATCTCAGGGTAGAACCCCCAGCAAAAGTGACACTCTAAACACAGTGAGTTTAGCTAATCACGTTCCTATTGCATGAATCCCAATTAACACTAGATAGGGCATTTAGCAGATTAGAGATGGTACTCGATCCAGCAGTGTAGGATTGTTGATGAATCTTTGATGGTTAGCTAATTACCAAAAGAAGTCATTAAGGATATACTGCTTGAAATAGTATGGGTCTCTTTAGGTCATTCTTCACAGTCCTCAAAGACAGACCTTGCACATTGCTAATAGGATCCCCTTCAGAGTCAGAAAAACACCTAGGAAAGCCAACGTTAATCATACAGGAAGTCTGTTATCAAGACTTTTCAAGGCCAGCTTCTGAGGTAATACAACATCCCGTGGGGTACTATTTAAGAACAGCACAGTTGGAATGCTCTCCCTCAATTCTTTCCTCCATAATTCCTTCCACAATTTAACTTCATTTACAAGAATGGCTAGATATTTGCAATTATCACAGGCTAGAGCTGTGAACTTCTTTCCTGTTCGAAAGCTTCTTTTGGCCTCTTCTTATAGAAGGATCAAAAGCTGTGTAACACCTCCCAGATAATCCATATTGGGCTAAGGAGTCCTTTTACCACAGTTCTAGGAAAAGCAAGAGGTGCAGTCAAGCAATGAATTCCTGCCATGTTGTGAAAGGCCCACATTGAGCCTAACCTTCACAGCATTCCTAGAATTAAATGGGAAATGGGGAGCCTACACTCAATACATGACTGAAGAGTTGTGGGGACAAAGGGGCACAACATAATGAAAGACAGAGGAAAATGAGTCAGTCCTATGGAAAAGAGCCAGCAAGAAGGGTGAGAAAAACAATATCTCAAAAGATGAGTCCTACTTTAATATCTTAGAGCTTTGTAATTGGGTAAATAAAGGAGATCAAGAAACAACTAGGAATGAAGAGAAGTACAGCTGAGCTTTCTAGTGGTATATGAATGAAATGGAGTTGAATGCCTTTGAGATCAACATTGGCAATAGTCCACAAACCCTTCAGGCAGAAGAAAACATTTAGTAGAGTGTAGATTAGCTAGGGTGGCCATCTACCCGACTCCAGAGAAATTACCCATATTGGTCTCTCCTTAATATCCTTAGAAGCAAGTCTCTTAAACTAAGAAAATTCCCAAGTCAAATTTCCATAAGCAGGATCTTGGGAGTAACAAAAGTTAACTACAAACAACACTCGCTTAATAAGTGTTTTTTGCTATGTATAGAACACTTTCTTATTCATTATATCACTTGGCGTTCTTTCAACAACCTTGGGAGGTGGGGATTATTTTCCTCATTATACATATGAAAAAAGAGAGAACAGCAAAAGACCATGAGTCCTTTGAAATCAACAATTAGTGGCACTGCCATTATTAGAACCTAAGTCTCTACTTCCCCTACCTCCAAGTCCTGCCTTCAATCCCACTTCTCTAGGAGCTTAGATGAAATGGTAGCAGTATTCTCAGAAGCCAGTATCACACTGTTGAAAAGGATGAGTAATGACAGATTAAAGAACTCTGACTATTGAATAAATAGACTTAACAAAGCTGAACTGCCTGCAGGAAGTCATCCTATCAAGAAAGGGAAGGTAGACCTCTCATTACCTTCTACAAATGTTCCAACATCACCCTCATAACCCTAATAAAAATAAATATTGACCAACCTAGGTACTTCTACATTTAAGTCCAAATAGGTCTGGGGTAGGGCTGAGGACCTGCATTTCTAACAATTTCCCAGGTGACACTGGTGCTGCAGGTCTAGGGACCATACAAAAAGATTATTTTTAAAGCTGCTAAAATAGAGTTCACACAAAAAATGAAATACCTAGGAATATATCTAATAAAATATGTACAAGATCTATGTAAGGAAACTGCAAAACTCTGATGAGTTTTGAAAGAAATCAAAGAAGCATTAAATAAATGGAAATATAATCCATGTTCATAAATAGGAAGATAATATTTTTAGGATTCCGTTTATCCCAACTTGATCTATAGATTCAATATAATCCTGATCAAAATCCCAGCAATTTATTCTGTGGGTACTGACAAACTGATTCTAAAGTTCTTATCTAACATTAAGTCTTACTAGAAAGCTACAGTAATCAAAACCGATGAAAGGGGTTATGTTAAAATCTCTCTGTACTTTCTACTCAGTGTTTTTGTAAAACTAAAGCTGCTCTAAAAAAACTGCTCTATTATTTTAAGAAATAGACTTACTAAGGAAAAGTCTTCACACAGAATTAAATAAAACAATTCTATGTCAAATATAAATAAAGTCTATATTATTATTTCTATAAGCAGAGAAACAGATAAATAAATGAATAATTTAAACACAATAAGGGCCACAATTTCTTTCGACATGTTCAATAGCCCAGTTTAATGTCCCTTGAAACACTTCTCGCTGATAGGAACAGGAATGGAATTTCCACACTAATTTCTCTCTACCTAATGCTAAACTCCCAGGGCAAAAGCATGAAATAGAATAACCAGATCTATCTCCTAAATATCTTTACTGTTCTAAAGATCCATGAAACAGAAACTGAAATAACAAAGTATCAATCAGCCAATCAGCCAAGATATCACTTCGAGGCCCAGTGTTAGTGACCTACCATCATCATCCTCTCATTTTCTACTTCGTTGAGCAATTCGGCAAATTCCTTGAAGGATTCAGCTAGGACAGAATAAAAGATAAACCAAATTAATCAGAATACTTGATACGGAAGTGGGCAGAGATCTGAGTGATATAAGTTAGGGACCAGTGCTCCAAGCCAGCCTGGACACTAGAGGAAGGCATCAAACCTAAGGCCAATAAGAGAATGTGTTCAGTGTCTGTTGAATGTTTCTTTTCTTTTGTTCTTTCTTTTCTTTTCTTTTTTTCCCCCCAATTCCACTACCCAATAGATTTTTTTCCCTTCAGTTTTATTGAGATATAATTGACATACAACGCTAAGTTTAAGGATATGATTTATTCTCTTGGCAACTTTCAAATATACCACATAGCCATGCTAATTACATTCACCATATTGTACATTACATCCTCAGTTTTTATTTATCTTAAAACTGGAAGTTTGTACCTTTTGATTACTTTCACTCAGTTACCCCAGCCCCCAGAAATCTGATTACTTTTTCTATGAGTTTGTTTTTTAGGTTCCACATATAAGTGAGATCATATAGTATGTCTTTTTTGATTTATTTCACTTAGCATAATACCATAAAGATCCATTCACATTGTCACAAATGGTAGAATATCCTTCTATTTTATGGCTGAATAGTATCCCAGTAGGTATGTACCTGTATATACATATACACACACACATGTATATGTATGTATACCAAATATATACCACAACTTTTTTATCCATTCATCTATCAATGGACACTTGTTTCCATGTCTTGGCTATTATATGTAATGCTGCAATGAACACAAGAGGGAAGATATTTCTTCAACATAGTGGTTTAATTTCCTTTGGATAATTAATTCCCAAGTGTGGAATTGCTGGACCATAAGATAATTCTATTTTTAGTTTTTTGAGGGACCTCCATTCTATTTTCCACAGTAGCTGCACCAATTTACATTCCTACCAAAAGTTACAAAGGTTCCTTTTTCTCCACATCCTCGCCAGCATTTGTCATCTCTTGTCTTTTTGATGAAACCCATTCTAACTGAGGGAATATCTCGTTGTGGTTTTAATTGCATTTCCCTTATGATTAGTGATGTTAAGCAAGTTTCATGTACCTCTTGGCTATTTTAATATCTTCTTTGGAAAAATGTCGATTCAAGTCCTTTCCCCATTTTTAATTGGATTATTTGGGGGTTTTGTTTGTTTGTGTTCCTATTGAGTTGTCACAGTTGTTTATATGTTTTGGTATTAACCACTTACCAGATAGATGATTCGCAAATATTTTCTCCCATTCCATAGGTTACCTTTTGATTTTGTTGATTGTTTCTTTGTGCACAAGAATTTTAGTTTGATGTAGTCCCTCTTGTTGATTTTTATGTTGTTACTTGTCCTTTGCTGTCATATCAAAAAAATTTCCAAGACCATATCAAGAAGCTTTTTCTCTATGTTTTCTTCTAGGAAATTTATGGTTTCAGGTCTTACATTTAAGTCTGATCCACTTCAAGTTAACTTTAAGATTGGAATCTACTATCATTCTTCTACATGTGAATATCTAGCTTTCCCAGCACCAGACTGTCTTTTCCCTACTGTATAATCTTGTCTCCTTTATCTTAGATTAACTGACTACATAAGCCTGGGTTTATTTCAGTGCTCACTACTGTTCCACTGATCTGTATATCTGTTTTTGTGCCAGTACCATACGGTTTTGATTACTACATCTTTGCAGTATAATTTGAAATCAGGGAGCATAATGCCTCTAGCTTTGCTCTTCTTTCTCAAGACTGCTTTGACTATTTGAGGTCTTTTGTGGTTTCACACAAATTTTAAGATTATTTGTTCTAGTCTGTGAAAGATGCTGATGGTATTTTGAGAGGGATTGCATTCAATTTGTAGATTGCCTTCGGTAGTATGGACATTTTAAAATATTAATTCTTCCAATCCATGAAAACTATATCTTTCCATTTATTTGTGTAGTCTTCAATTTCTTTCATCAATGCCTTATAGTTTTCAGAGTATGTCTTTCACCATCTTGGTTAAATTTACTCCTAAATATTTAGGTTATGATGCTCTTATAAATAAAATCATTTTGTTTATTTCTTTTTCAGATAATTTTTTTGTTTTTTTCCTTTAACTTTTTATCCCCTTCACCCATTTCTTTCACCCCTTGCCCCACATTTTCATGGTGAAGTCTTTAGGACTTTCTCTATATAAAATCAAACAGAATTTTCGCATCCATATTCATCAGGGATATCAGTCCGTAATTCTCCTTTTTCATGGGGTCTTTGCCTGGATTGGGGATCAAGGTAATACTGGCCTCATAGAATGAGTTTGGTAGTTTTCCTTCTGTTTCTATTTTTTTGAAACAGCTTCAGGAGAATAGGTATTATTTCTTCATTGAATGTTTGGTAGAATTCCCCGGGGAATCCGTCAGGCCCTGGACTCTTGTATTTGGGGAGGTTTTTGATCACTGCTTCAATCTCTTCATAATTAATCGGTCTGTTTAAACAATCAATTTCTTCCTGTTTCAGTCTTGGTACGTTATAGGTTTCCAGGAAGGCATCCATTTCTTCCAGGTTGTTTAATTTATTGGCATAAAGTTGTTGATCCTTCCTATTTCATTGGTGTTGTTCGTGATCTCTCCCCTTTCATTCATAATTTTATTAATTTGGGTCCTTTCTCTATTCTTTTGAGTAAGGCTGGCCAGTGGCTTATCGATCTTATTTATTCTTTCAAAGAACCAGCTTCTAGTTTTCTTGATCTGTTCAACCGTGCGCCTGGTTTCTTTCTTTTTTTTCCATAATAATATTTTTATTATATTATGATATTCACCATACAGTACATCCCTGGTTTTTTATGTAAAGTTCGATGATACATTAGTTGCGTATAACACCCACTGCACCATGCAATATGTGCCCTCCTTACTACGCATCACCAGCCTATCCTATTCCCCCACTCCACTCCTCTCTGAAGCCCTCAGTTTGTTTTTCAGAGTCCATAGTCTCTCATGGTTCATTCACCCTTCTGGTTACCCCCCCCTTTCATTATCCCTTTCTTCTCCTACCAATCTTCCAAGTTCTTATGTTCCATAGATGAGAGAAACCATATGATAATTGTCTTTCTCTGCTTGACTTATTTCACTTAGCATTATCTCCTCCAGTGCCGCCTCGTGCTCCTGGTTTCTAATTCATTGATCTCTGTTCTAATCTTGATCAACTACTACACTACAAAGCTGTGATCACAAAGACAGCATGGTACTGGCACAAAAACAGACACATAGACCAATGGAACAGAACAGAGAACCCAGAAAGGGACCCTCGGCTCTATGGGCAACTAATCTTTGACAAAGCAGGAAAAAACATCCAGTGGAAAAAAGACAGTCTCTTCAATAATAGGTGCTGGGAAAATTGGACAGCTACATGCAAAAGAATGAAACTTGACCACTCTCTCACATCATACACAAAGATAAACTCCAAATGGATGAAAGACCTTGATGTGAGACAGGAAGCCATCAAAATCCTAGAGGAGAGCATAGGCAGCAACCTCTACGACATCGGCCACAGCAACCTTTCTCATGACACATCTCCAAAGGCAAGAGAAACAAAAGATAAAATGAACTTGTGGGACTTCGTCAAGATAAAAAGCTTCTGCACAGCCAAGGAAACAGTCAAAAAAACTAAGAGGCAGCCCACAGAATGGGAGAAGATATTTGCAAATGATGCTACAGATAAAAGACTGGCATCCAAGATCTACAAAGAACTTCTCAAACTCAATACCCAAGAAACAAATAATCAAAACAAAAAATGGACAGAAGATATGAACAGACACTTTTCCAATGAAGACATACCAATGGCTAACAGACACATGAATATATGTTCAAAATCATTAGCCATCAGGGAAATTCAAATAAAAACCACACTGAGATACCACCTTACGCCAGTTAGAATGGCAAAAATGGACAAGGCAAGAAACAACAAATGTTGGAGAGGATGTGGAGAAAGGGGATCCCTCTTACACTGTTGGTGGGTATGGAAGTTGGTACAGCCACTTTAGAAAACAGTGTGGAGGTCCCTGAAAAAGTTAAAAATAGAGCTACCCTATGACCCAGCAATTGCACTACTAGGTATTTACCCCAAAGATACAGACGTAGTGAAGAGAAGGGCCATATGCACCCCAATGCTCATAGCAGCATTGTCCACAATAGCTAAATTGTGGAAGGAGCCGAGATGCCCTTCAACAGACGAATGGATAAAGAAGATGTGGGCCATATATACAATGGAATATTACTCAGCCATCAGAAAGAATGATTACCCAACATTTGCAGCAACATGGACGGGACTGGAGGAGATAATGCTAAGCGAAATAAGTCAAGCAGAGAAAGACAATTTTCATACGGTTTCACTCATTTATGGAACATAAGGAATAGCAGTGAGATCATCAGGAGAAGGAAGGGAAAAATGAAGAGAAGGGAAATCAGAGGGGGAGATGAACCATGAGAGACTATGGACTCTGGGAAACAAACTGAGGGTTTCAGAGGGGAGGGAGATGGGGGGGATGGGCTAGCCCGGTGATGGGTATTAAGGAGGGCACGTATTGCATGGAGCACTGGGTGTTATATGCAAACAATGAATCATGGAACACTACATCAAAACTAAGGTATGGTGACTAACATAATAAAAAAATATTATTTAAAAAATAAATAAATACAAAAAAATGAAACAGAGATAATTCTACCAGTTTCTTTCCAATTCTGACGCCTTTTATTTCTTTTTCTTACCTAATTAATCTGGCTAGGAATTCCAGTACAATGCTAAGTAGCAGTCGTGAGTGGGCACATTAGTCTTGTTCTTGATTTTAGAAAGAAAGCTTTGGAACTTTCACCACTGAGTAGGATCTTAGCTATGGGTTGTCACATATTGCCTCAGTTATGTTGAGGTACATTCCTTCTATACCTAATTTGTTGAGCGTTTTTATCATGAACAGATGTTAAATTTTGTCAAATGTGTTTATTTACTTATTATTTTTATTGATGGTTAATCATAATATAATTAGTTTATATTTGTTTTGTTTGCATTAGCATTATGAAAGATTCATTTCAGGATACCTTTAATTACTGGAGTGTCCTAACATATTTAAAACATAAAGATTTCATTTGTAAAAATTTCCAAACTTTCCAACTTTCCAAAAAACGTCTATTTTGTTGAGTAAGGTACTCCTATAGTCCTGACTTATGATTGAACTATAACAAGTAGATGATGCCTTTATTTAGTCTTGATGACCTAAGTCCAGCATTTAGGTCCTACAGTGCAGTTATTTTGAAACTAATCTCTTTACCCCACCATTTTAAACATATTATTTCATTATTTCCTTTTACTTTATTTTCATCATAAGTGTATTCTTTAATCCCAAGACTTATTTCACCAACCCCTCCACACTCCTCCCTCTGGTAACCATCAGTTTGTTCTCTATAATTAATAGTTTGTTTCTTGGTTTCTCTCTTTCTCTCTCTCTTCTTGGTTTCTCTCTCTCTCTCTCTCTCTCTCTCTCTTTTTCCTTTGCTTGTTTTCTTTCTTAAAATTCCACACATATGAGTGAGATCATATGGTATTTGTCTTTATCTGACTTATTTCACTTAGCAATATACTCTCTAGCTCGACCCATGTCATTGCAATTGGCAAGATTTTCTTCTTTTTTTGACTGAATAATATCCCATTTTAGATAGATAGATAGATAGATAAATAAATAGATAGATAGATATAAAATATTAATACACATACACACCATATCTTCTTTATCCATTCATCTATCAATGGACACTTGGGCTGCTTCCGTAATTTGGCTATGGTAAATAATGCTGCTATAAACATAGGGGGGCATATAACCCTTTGAATTAGTGTTTTTGTATTTTAAGTGTAGACATCCAGTAGTGCAATTACTGGATTACAGGGTAGTTCTATTTTTAATTTTTTGAGGCACCTCCATACTGTTCTCTACAGTGGTTGTACCAATTTGCTTTCCCACCAACAGTGCAAGAGTATTCCTCTTTCTCCACACCTTCATAAATACTTATTTTTCTTGTGTTTTTTTTTTTATTTTAGCCATTCTGACAGGAGTGAGGTGATATCTCATTGTAGTTTTGATTTGCATTTTCAAGATAATGACGGATGTTGAGCAAATGTTCACATGTTTGTTGGCCATATTTATGTCTTCTTCGGAAAAATATCTGTCCATGTCTTCTGCCCATTTTTGATTGGATTATTTGTTCTTTGGGAATTGAGCTGTAGAAGTTCTTTATATATTTTGCATACTAACCATTTATTGGATATGCTGTTTGCAAATATCCTCTCCCATTTGGTGGGTTGCCTTTAGTTTTGTTGATTATTTCCTTTGCTGTGCAGAAACTTATTTTAATGTAGTCTCAACAGTTTATTTTTGCTTTTATCTACGTTGCTTCAGGAGACATATCAAGAAAAACATTGCTACAGCTGATGTCAGAGACATTGCTGTCTGTGCTCTCTTTAATGGTTTTTATGGTTTCAGGTCTTACATTAGGTCTTTAATCTAATTTGAATTTATTTTTGTGTTTGGTGAAAGAAAGTAGTCCAGTTTCATTCTTTTGCATATTCCTGTCCAGTTTTCCCAAACACAATTTGTTGATAACACTGTCTTTTCTCTGATTGGATATTCTTTCCTCTTTTGTCAAAGATTAACTGACCATATAATAATGGGTTAATTTCTGGGTTTTCTGTTCTGCTCCATTGACCTATGTGTCTATTTTTATGCCAGTATCATACTGTTTTGATTATTATAGCTTTGTAATATAACTTGAAATCTGAAATTTCAATACCTCCAATTTTATTTTTCTTTTTCAAGACTGCTTTGGCTGTTTGAGGTCTTTTGTGATTCAATTCCATACAAATTTTAAGATCGTTTGTTCTAGCTCTGTGAAAAATGGTGTTGGTATTTTGATAAGGATTGCATTAAATCTGTAGGTTGCTTTCTGTAGTATAGACATTTTAACAATATTTGTTCTTCAAACCCATCAGCATGAAATGTATTTCCATTCATTTCTGTTGTTTTCAATTTCTTTCATCAGTGTTTTATGGTTTTCAGAATATAGGTCTTTCACCTCTTTGGTTACGTTTATGCCTTGATATTTTATTGTTTTTGGTGCAACCGTGAATGGGATTGATTCCTTCATTTCTCTTTCTGTTGTTTCATTACTAATGTATAGGAACGCAACAGATTTCTGTCCATTGATTTTTTATCCTGCAACTTTACTGAATTCCTTTATCAGTTTTAGTAGTTTTTTGGTGGAGTCTTTGGGGTCCTCGATATTGAGTATCATGTCATCTGAAAATAGTGACATTTTCACTTCTTCCTTACCAATTTGGATGCCTTTTATTTCCTTATGTTGTCTAATTGCTGTGGCTAGGACTTCAGTACCATGTTGAATAAAAGTGGCGAGTGGACATCCTTGTCTTCTTCCTGACCTTAGGGGAAACGTTCTCAGTTTTTCGCCATCGAGTGTGATATTGGTTGTGTGTTTTTCACATAAGGCCTTTATTATGTTGAGGTACGTTCCCTCTAGACCTACCTTGCAAAGGGATTTTATCATGAATGGATATTGTACTCTGTCAAATGCTTTTTCTGTATCTATTGAAATGATCATATGGTTCATATCCTTTCTCTTATTGATGTGATGTATAACATTGATTGTTTTACAAATATTGAACTACTTTGCATCCCAGAAATAAATCCCACTTAATCATGGTGTGTGATTTTTTAATACATTGTTTGATTTGGTTTGATAATATTTTGTTGAGGATTTTTGCATCTATATTCATGAGAGATATTGGCCTATAGTTTTCTTTTTTATGGTATCTTTATCTGGTTTTGGTATCAGGGTGATACTGGCCTCATAGAATGAAGTCTTCCTTCCTCTTGCATTTCTTGGAATAGTTTGAGAAGAACAGGCCTTAACTCTTCTTTAAATATTAGATAGAATTAGCCTATGAATTCTGGTCCTGGCCTTTTGCTTTTGAGAGTTGTCACATGTTTTTTCTGCATCAGTTGAGATGATCATTGATTTCTACCTTTCATTCTATTAATCTAATATATCAGATTTATTGATCTGCATTTGTTGAACCATCTTTGTACCCCAGGGATGAATCCTACTTGATCCTGGTATATGCTCCTTCCAATGTGCTTCTGAATTCTGTTTTCTAATATTTTGTTGAGAATTTTTACATCTGTATTCATCAGGAATATTGGCCTGTGGTTTTCCATGAGTTCTTTCATAGCTAATATTTAATTTAATCCTCACAGGCATCCTTAGGAGTAGCTAGGACTCCTCTCACTTCATAGGCAAGAAAAATGATTAGGGGAGGGGCAACGGGTTTGCTGTATTAAAAAAAAAAAAAGAAGAGCTAAAATCTTGAGACCTGAGTTTGAATCCCTGCTCCACTACTTACCAACCTAGACAAATTTCTCAATTTAGCCCTTCCTTGCCTCAATTTCTCCATCTGTAAAATGAGGATATTAGTCATTCTTACATCCAAGTAGTTATGGAGATAAAATTGAATAATGAGTTGCCAACAGATTTTATAAAGATTGAGTGTTTTTTCTTGTTTTTAGAAGTACTATGGCTGAGTAAAAAGAACATTTGACTTACTAGCTGTGACCTTTGACAAGTTACTCAAATTCTGTGAGACCAACTTTCCTTGCCTAGAAATAATAATTCCTATCTCGCAGAGTTATTTGATGATTAAACAAGATAACATCAAGCATAGCTCCCAGAACACATGATAATGATTCAATAAACATTAGTTCTGTTCCTTCTTTGATTTAAGGCAGTGATATTTGACACTGGCTACACATTAGAATCATCTGGGTAGCTGAGATACTAATGCCACCCCCCTTCCCATTTAGGTCCAGATTCACTTGCTAAGTGTCAGATAGCTTGATTGGTACAATACAACTGCACTGGTGAACACTCAGAGGCTGAGTCAGAAAATAAAGCTTAACTACCTGAGAGTATATTCTTACACTGAAATAAAATAAAAATGAATGAACAAAACAAAGTAACAATAATAAAACTATGTCGTGTAGTACAGAGAGCAGTAAGACCCAGGTACTCTTTTGTTTCTATTTTGTGTTCTTATTATCATGTTTAACTACCAGCCTTCTGTCCTAATTTTATCAGAATTTGGACATTAGCTCCAAAAACAACAAGGTAAACATCTTGTTCCACAATAACAGAAGGAACTCAGATGGTCTTATCCAACTCTTCATGCAATGCTTCAAACCCTGAGGAACTATCCAATCTCTGCTGACATACTTACAGTGACAGTAGTGATGCCCAACTTGTCTTATTGTGCCCAGGACTGTCACAGTTATGAAACTGGAAGCCCTTTATTCCATGAAAATCCCAAGTCCTAGTTTGCCCAGTACTGTAAGTCTCCTAAATGACAGGGCTCACTCTCTCCTAAGGCAGGCCATTCCTTGCTTTCATGATGTCTTTATTTAAATCTCCTTCCTTTAAATATTAAGATAAATTTCATCTCCCTGCGTTCTAGTTTTGTTTTTCCTCAGGTTCCTGAAGAGTTTTTGTGGGATTATAGATAAGAAAGGCATGTAACATAAGAGAAATATCTATTATTAGGGCGATAGATAAAGAGGATTCTATTTTAGGGGACAGCTTAGTGAAATAAAAAGAGCATGACTTTGAGAGAGAGAGAAAGAGCTGGGCTTGCAGCCACATTTTATCATCTTCTTGCTGTACAACTTTTGATAAGTGAGCTTAACTGATTTTCAGTTGCCTCACTTGTCAAAGAGGCATAATATATCTATCCGAGCATGTTGTTTTAAAAACTAAATCAAGGACTTCTAGTACTATGTTGAATAATAATGGCGAGAGTGGGCATCCTTGTCATGTTCCTGATCTTAAGGGAAAGGCTTCCAGCTATATTTGCTGTAACATGGATGGGACTGGAGGAGATAATGCTAAGTGAAATAAGTCAAGCAGAGAAAGACAATTATCATATGGTTTCACTCATTTGTGGAACATAAGTAGGAAGATCCATAGGAGAAGAAAGGGAAGAAGAAAGGGGGGGTAAACAGAAGGGGGAATGAACGATGAGAGACTATGGACTCTGGGAAACAAACTGAGGGCTTCAGAGGGGAGGGAGGTGGGGGAATGGGATTGGCTAGTGACGGGTAGTAAGGAGAGCACGTATTGCATGGTGCACTGGGTGTTATACGCAAGTAATGAATCATGGAACTTTACATCAAAAACTAGGGATGTACTGTATGGTGACTAACATAATATAATAAAAAATATTATTATTAAAAAAACTAAATCAGAAAATAAATGTAAAATGCCAACACATAGTAGGCAATAAACCTTACACTTCTCCCCCATCCCAACTCTCTACTCTTCTACTGTCAGTTCTGCCACCTACTGGCAGGGTGACTGGGCAAGTAACTTCTTCCCGGACTTCATGGTCTTCACATGTAAAAAGAAAGATGAGTTAAATCGTCTTTAGCCCTTCAATTTCTGGTAACTATTATTTTAAAGTTCACAACTTCTCACTAGAAACAGAAAGTATATTCTCAAATGGTATCTGAATTAAAGAAAACATACTGAAAGCCTAGAAAATAAACATAGTCATATTAATATTTTTTAATCAAAAATAGATTTCCCTTCCCAAGAGAATGGGACAACTAATCCAGAACTCCTAGTACCAAAGAAGATAAGTTCTGGGTCAATCCAGGACACCAGACAATGACATTCTTTTCTTCTGAGGATCAAGTTGCTCCACATACCCAGGGAGGTCACCTTCGGAAACACTGCAAATTAAAAGCTCAAGCTCAACATAAAGCTCAACATAAAGAAAAAAAAATACCTTAATCAGGAAGAGCAAATAGGAAAAAAATGGAAATGTTCTCTGACCTCCTGTCCCCAAATACTGTATGCTACTGTGAAAATCAATAAAGGGAAACCTAACTAAAGTGAACTCAGGATGCTAGGAGGAAGGGCTGGAAGGGGGAAGGCATAACACTCAATGTCAATTAAGGGACGAATCATGAATTACACACCCCTAAGAGAAGAATCCTCAGCAGAAAAGAATCATGAATTAAAGGCCTCAACAGGGAAAGATGTACATTGCATCTCCTACAGATATCAACTACCCCTGCAACTCAGACAAGGAGAAACAATCATCACCCTAAACTCTTGATTTTTTCCAGTGGACTTTAACAACCCCTCTCAGTTTCCTTCTTCTCCATAAAATAATGTTTCTTTCATTTGCTTATTGAACTTGCCTATGGTTTTGCCATAACTTCTTTGTGCCGAATTGTAATTATCTCTTATTCCCAAATAAACCCATTTTTGCTGGTAAAATAACTGACTGTTTCATTTTTAAGATTAACACTACAAAAGGAGTCAGGGAGATTTTTTTCTTATTCTAGCATTTTTCCAGGCAAGATCGGTGTGCCTCTAAAAGAAATGAGATGCATATCATATTGGAACATTTAAAGGAAAAGGTAAATTTCCTGAAACATAAATGGATAAAGCCCTTTGGCTGACAGCTTAATACTCACAATAACTTTATTAGGGATATGTAATTATCCCTAAACCGAACATGAGAATACGAAGGCTCACAGAAGCTAAGCAACTTGTTCAAGGTCACAAAGGAAGTAAATGACAATCCTACATATCAAATTCCGACCTGTCTTGCTGCCAGAGCTAAGGTTTTTCTACTGTCACACTGCCCACAGCTCTCCAGGTAGAGATAAGCGAAGATTCGGTTACTAAACACCATCTGAATAGATTATAAAACAGAGATGGGGGAAGCTACTACTACCAGCAGGTAGATTTTTTAAATTATTCAGGCTTCATTCATGGGGGAAAAAATGTGTGTACTCTAGATGTTTCATATACGTATTTTATATATATATATATATATATATATATATATATATATATATATATATATTAAATGAAATCATACAGTATGTGGTCTTTTGTGACTTTCTTCCACTTAGCATAATACTTTCAAGGTTATTCTATGTTGTACGATCAATATTTCTTTTTTATTACTACATAATGTTCCATTGTATGGCTGTATCACATTTGTTTGACCATTCATCAATTGAGGAACACATGTTAGCATTTATTGGTTATTGGTTATTATTTATACCCATGAACATGTGTGTACATATTTTGTGTGGATATTTTCCATTACCTTTGTATACACCTAGGTATGGAATTGCTGAATCATATGGTAACTGTATGTTTAACTTTTTGAAGAACTGCCAAAACTGTTTTCAAAATCATCTACACAATTTTATATGAACAAAAGCAAAGTGTGAGAGTTCCAATTTCTCCACCTCCATGCCAATATTTGTTATTACCTGTCTTTGCGTTACCCACAATCCTAGAGCGTTTGAACTGGTATCTCATTGTGGTTTTGTTTTAACCTAATTGATAATGGTATTGAGAATCTTTGCATGTACTTATTGGCCATTTAATTATCTTCTTTGAATAAATGTTTATTCCATTATTTTGCCCATTTTTAAATTAGGCTACTTGTCTTTATTATAGAATTGTAAGAGTACTGTATATACTCTGGACAAAAGTCCCTTATCAGACATAATTTGCAGAATTTTCTTGCCTTTTATGGGTTTCCTTCACTTTCATTATAGTCTCCTTTAAAGAGTAAAGGTTTAAAATTTTGTTAAAATCTAATTTACCTACTTTTTCTTTTATTGCTTGTACTTTTCGTGGTCTTATGTAAGAAACCACTGCTCAGTCAAGGTTGTGAATATCTTTATTTTTTCTTCTAAGAGATTCATAGTATTAGCTTTTACATAAGGTAAAGGTCCAACTTCATTTTTTCACACATGTCTATTCAGTTATCCTAGCACCATTTATCAAAAAGACTATTCTTTCCCCCAATTAATGATCTTGGCAGTCTTGTCAAAAACCAATTGACCATAAAAAGGGGATTATTTCTGGACTCTTAGTTTTATTCCACTGATCTCTTTTTCTATTTTTATGCCAGTACCATGCATTTGTGATAACAATTCCTTTGAATGAATTCTGAAACAAGGAAGTATGTGTCCTCCAACATTGTTCTTTTTCAAGATTGTTTGGCTATTCTAGGTCCCTTGAATTTCCATATGAATTTTAGTATCACCTTGACAATTTCTGAAAAAATAGCAGCTGAGATTTTGATAGGTACTACACTGAATGTGTAGATGGATATGGGGATTACTGACAATTTAACAATATTAAGTTTTCTGACACATGAACATGAGGGTACCTTTGGTTTTTGTATCCGGGTAATGCTGGCCCTATAGAATGAGTTGGTAGGATATTTTTTTTAAATTAAAACTTCAATCTCTTTATTTGTTATAGGTCCAGTAACATTTTCTATTTCATTAGTTTTAGTAGTTTGTATCTTTCAGGGAATTTGTTGATTTCACTAAGATTATCTAATTTGTAGGCAAATAAATGTTTATATTATTTCCTCATAATCAGCCTTGCTTCTGTAAGGTCAATAGCAATGGCCCCTATTTCATTACTGATTTTAGTAATTTAGTAATGCTCTTGGTCAGTCTAACTAAGGGTTTGTCAATATTGTTTAACTTTTCAATAAGCAAATGTTTGGTTTTGTTGTTACCTCTATTGTTTTTCTATTCTCTATTTCCTTAATTTCTTCTCTATTATTTTCTTCATTCTATTTGTTTTGGACTCACGTTGCTCCTCTTTTTTCAGTGGCCTAAGGTAGAACCTTAGGTTATTGATTTGAGATCTTTGTTCTTTCTTAATGTAGGAAATTTGAAGGTACAAATTTCTCTCCAGTCATTGCTTTAGCTGTATTCCATACACTTTAGTAAACTGTTTTTGTTGTTATTAATTGTAAAGTATTTTACATTTCCTTTGTGATTACCTCTAAATTTAATCCATTGATTATTTGAGAGTATGCTGTTTAATTTCCACATATTTATGACTTTTTCAACCTTCTGTTATTAATTTCTTAATTCATTCCATTGTATTCACCAAACATATTTTGTATGATTTTGATTGTTTTAAATTTATTGAAGCTTGTTTTATGGCCTAACCCGTGGTCTCTTGGAGAATATTCCACATGCACATGAAAAAATATATATTCTACTATTCTTGGGTAGAGTGTTTTGAAAACGTCTGTTAGGTATAGTTGATTCATGGTATTGTTCAAGTCTTCTATTCCCTTGCTTCCAAATCTGATTGTAATATGTTTAAGCATGCATTTACAAGTTTTCCTTCCCTTGAGTTTGTTGAACTTGTTGGATGAGCAGATTAAAGTTTTTCATCAAATTTGGCAAGTTTTTGGCCTTCGTTTCTTCAAATACCTGTCCTGCCTTTTCTATCTATTCTCTTCTTCTGAGACTACCAATATGTATATTCTATTATGGGTCACTGAAGTTCTGTTCATTTTTTAATTTATTTTTCCCTCAGATTGAATAATCTCAATTCAATTGTCTTTATATTTAATTCTATCTTCTTCTAGTACAAATTTGAGGTGAAGCCCCTGTTGTGAAATTTTCATTTCAGTTATATTTTTCAACTGCACAATTTTAAGTAATTCATTCTTTTTTATTAAACAAATAAATCACAATTTTATTCACATATAAGTACGTTTATTATATTTAAAATAGCTCTTTGAAAGTCTTTTTCTAGGAAGTCCAATGACTTATCTTCCTCAAGGACAGTTTCTATTAATTGTGGGTTTTTTTCCTTGTTTATGGGACATTTTCTTATTTCTTTACATGTCTCATAATTTTTGTTGAAAAGAGAACATTTTAAACTACATAATGTGACAACTTTGGAAATCAAAACCACCCCAAGTTTGTAGTTCTTACTGCTGTTTGTTTAGTGACTAATTCTATAAAGTCTATATTCTTTATCATATGAAGCCATCAACATCTCTGGTCAGGTAGCTTAGTGGTCAGCTAATGACTAGACAGAGACTTATTTAAATGCTTTGAACCATTAAGTCTCCCAGACTTCGCTAAAAGGCTCTTGTGTGTGTTGGTGAGTGCCTTCAACACTCAGCCAGATAGTTTACAACTCTCTTAGTCTTCCTGCCCAGAGCTTCAAATTCAGCCAGAAGTAAGAGAATAGAGCCTTCTGAAGTCTTTTCTAGACAGGCACAAAACGTGCATATGAGAAAAGCCCTGCACATGTACCTGGATCTTCTATATTTCTAGGAATATGTTGCAACTTTTCAAAGCTCTCTATGGATACCTCATTCTCCAGTTTTTCTTTTGTAAGTTTATTGTTTGGCTTCTTGTTTGCTATCACACTTCATGCAGCCTAAGAAAGCTGCAGAACTAAACAATTACTAGCAATTAATTGCTTTGACAAATGCTCTGAGGAAAAACCCACTGGTAGTAAGCCAACTCTGAGTCAATTCAAATACAGAAAACCCTGTAAGTTATGTTTTTCAGCTTTAGGGGAGCTTCAATCTCATTCTGCCCTCTCCACTGGCTGTTAAAATGGTGGTTTTCACAGCTGCCATAACTATCCAGCTGTTAGTTTTCAAAGCTACTGTGGAGTGTAGAAAATAGGGCAATACACCACAAAGCTCACTGATCTTTTAATTATTCAGCTGTTTTTCTTGTTTTGCTTGACACCTTATATTATTTCAAATTTTGGTTAATTTCCAGAGTTCTTAAAAAGTTGATTTTGGAAATGTTTGTCATTGTTTTTATTGCTTTTATGAAAGAGCAGCTTTTCAGACGTCATTTCTCAACCATTCCCACTGAGGTAACCTGGTCAGAGATTTTTTATCATTATTTTCAATTAACAAGAATTCTGTGATTGTTGAATCAATTTAAAATTCAGTGACTGAATCAAGGAAAACCATTTGTTCAACTGCTGGCCTCTAAAACACCTTGTAAGTTTATTAGGTGACCAGAAGACTTTAAAAGGCCACCAAGGTATATGTCAACAAGAAAAAGTAAAGATAGTTTTTGCATTCTGGTCACCTACTATAGAAAAGGCTCAGACTTTTACATATTAACTATTTTAGTCCAACTACCTTGACTGAATCATAAGGAGACTAGAGTCCAAAGATGGGAACTGTCAAGGTCACACAGCTGCACAGTCAGAGGGATCATGAATCCAATGTTCTGTCTAACCACTGTAAGATAATAATGTGACTCCTGTCACAAAGTATCCATGTCACATATTTTTCTCTGTCTAATTGCCCCCTCAAATAATGTTTTCAGTTCTTCAAAAGGTCTCATATTCACTATTCTTTGCTCGTGTCTATAGTGAGTTGAAGAGCTAAAACAGGAGGTTTGGGCAATGGTTATTTCTGGCATTGAGACATGAAGCCCTACAAGACCTCTTACTGATACATTTTTTAAAAGATTTTATTTATTTATTTGAGAGAGAGAGAGACAGCCAGCGAGAGAGGGAACACAAGCAGGGGGAGTGGGAGAGGAAGAAACAGGTTCCTAGTGGAGGAGCCTGATGTGGGGCTCGATCCCAGAATGCCGGGATCACACCCTAAGCCAAAGGCAGACGTTTAACGACTGAGCCACCCAGGCACCCCAAACATTTTTAACCAAATATTATAAGTCATTATAGTACCTTCTAATAGCTAACCTGCAAATGGCTGTTTAGGGTTAATTTTTTTTAAGTCACAGTAAGATGAGATTATCCACAATACTTAAAATGTCAAAGACTAAAGATAAAGACAGAATCTTTTTTTTGTTTTGTTTTTTCATAGATATGAAAAGTTTTTATTCAATTAAATGCTACACACAAAGACAGAATCTTAAAAGCAACAAGAGAAAAGAAAACAGCTATATACAAGGGAAACCCCCAAAAGGCTATCAACTGATTTTTCAGCAGAAATGGTACAAATAAAAAACCTACAATAGATACACAAAAAATAAAGAGACATGAATCCAGCCATAACACTAAAGAAAGCCATCAAACCACAAGGGGAGGGGAAAAAAGAAGAAAGGAATGGAGGAAAACTACAAAAACAACCAGAAAAAATTAATAAAATGATAACTGGTACATACCAATAATCACTTTAGATGTTTATAGTGATACAAGCCTACCTCAAAAAGTAAGACAAACTTCAAATAAACAATCTAACATTACACCTAAAGGAATGAAGAAAAGAACAAGCAAAGTCCAAAGTTACTAGAAGAAAGGAAAAAATAAAGCTTGGAGCAGAAATAAATGAAATAGAGGCTAAAAAAAATCAATGAAACCAAGAACTGGTTCTTTGAAAAGATGAACAAAATTGATAAACCTTTTATGTACAATCATCAAGAAAAAATGAGAGGACTCAAATTAATAAAATTAGGAATGAAAGAGGAGAAATAACAACTGAAATCAGAAATATAAAAAGGGGTGCCTGGATGGCTCAGTCAGTTAAGCGTCTGCCTTCAGCTCAGGTCATGATCCCAGGGGCCTGGGATAGAGCTCCACATCGGGCTCTCTGCCCAGTGGAGAGCCTGCTTCTCCCTCTCCCCCTGCCTTCCGCTCTACCTACTTGTGCTCTCTCTCTGTGTCAAATAAATAAATAAAATCTTAAAAAAAAAGAAACATAAAAAGGATTGTAAGACAATATTATGAAAAATTATATACTAACAAACTGGACAGCCAAGAAGAAATGGATAAGTTCCTAAAAACATACAATCTTCCAAAAGTCAACTAAGACATAGAACACTTGAATAGACCCATTACTAGGAACAAAACTGAATAGCTAAACAAAAAACTCCCAACAAACAAAAATCCAGGACCAGAAGGTTTCACAGGTGAATTCTAACAAACAGTTAAATAAGAGATAATACTCATTCTTTTCAAACTATTCCAAAAAAGAGATTGGAAGGAAAGTTTCCAAATTCATTCCACAAGGTCAGCATTACCTTGATACAAAAACCAAACAATGACACTATGAAAAAAAGAAAACTATGGGCCAAACATCCCTGATGAACATAAATGCAAAGATCCTTAAGAAAATATTAACTTGTACATATGCTCTCTCTCTCAAATAAATAAATAAACTCTTTTAAAAAACAAAATATTAGCTTGTTGAACAAATTCAACAATACATTAAAAGGATTATTAACATCAAGTGGAATTTATTCCAGGGATGTAAGGATGTTCAATTTTCACAAATCAATAAATATGATACCCAGGATGAAAACCATATAATCATCTCAATAGATACAGAAAAAGCAGTTGAAAAAATACAACATCTATTTATGATACAACTTCAACAAAGTAGGTTTAGAGAAAACGTACCTCAGTAATAAAGGCCATATACAACACACCCATAGCTAATAACACACTCAATGGCAAAAAACTGAAACTTTCCCTCTAAGACCAGAAACAAGACAAGGACGGCCACTAACCACTTTCATTCACATAGTGCTAGAAGTTCTACCTGCAGGAACAAGGCAAGAAATAGAAATAAAAGGCATCTAAACTGGAAAGGAAGAAGTGAAAGTTTCACTATTTGCAGACAACATGATACTATAGAAAACTCTAAAGACTCCACCAAAAAAACTATTAGAACAAATGATTTCAGTAAAGTTGCAGGATAAAGAAATTAGTTAAATTAATATACAGAAATCAGTTGAATTTCTCAATACATATAAAAAAAGTAGCAGAAAGAGGAATTAAGAAAACAATTTCACTTGCAATTGCACCAAAAAGAATAACATGCTTAGGAATAAACTTAACCAAGGCAGTGAAAGACCTATACTCTGAAAATTATAAGACACTGATCAAAGAAATTGAAGATGACACAAAGGAAAAGATATACCATTCTTGTGCACTGGAAACATTACTACTAATAAAATGCCCATTCTACCCAAAGCAGTCTACAGATTCAATGCAATCCCTATCAAAATACTAACAGCATTTTTTACAGAAATACAACAATCCTAAAATTCATATGGAACCACAAAAGACCACAAATAGCCAAATAATCTTGAGAAAGAAGGACAAAGCTGGAGGTATTATACTCCCAGATTTCAAGATATATTACAAAGCTATAGCACCCAGAACAATATGGTGTGGACACAAAAATAGAACATAGACCAATGGAACAGGATAGGCAGCCCAGAAGACAACCCATAATTATATGGTCAATCAATCTACAAGGAAGGAGGCAATAATACACAATGGGGAAAGATAGTCTTCTCAATAAATAGTGTTTGGAAAACTGGACAGCTACATGCAAAAGAAAGAAACTTTATTACACCATACACACACACACAAAAACTCAAAATGAATTAAAGACCTAAATGTGAGAACCGAAACCATAAAAATACCTTAAAAAAACACATAAACATTAATCTCTTGGACATCAACTTAAGCAACGTATTTACATATATGTCTCCTCAGACAAGAGAAACAAAGGTAAAAAGTAACCTACTGAGACTACAACAAAATAAAAAGCTTCTGCACAACAAAGACAAACATCAACAAAACAAAAAGGCAACCTACTGAATGGAAGAAGATATTTGCAAATGATATATCTGATAAGGGGTTTATATCCAAAATAAATAATCTGCACAACTCAATATCGACAAGCAAATGGATGAAAGACCTAAATGTGAGACACAGAACCATAAAAATCCTAGAAGAAAACAGGCAGCAATTTCTCTGACATCAGCCATAGTAACATTTTTCTAGATACATCTTCCAAGGCAAGGGAAACAAAAGCAAGAATAAACTATTGGGACTAAGCAAAAATGAAAAGCTTTTGCACAGCAAAGGAAACCATCAACAAACAAAAAGACAACCTACTGAATTGGAAAAGATATTTGCAAATGATATATGCAATAAGGGGTTAACATCCAAAATTTATGAAGAACTCACAACTCAACACCACAAAAACAAACAATGCGATTAAAAAATGAGCAGAGGACCTGAAGAGACATTTTTCCAAAGAAGACATACAGATGGCCAACAGACACATGAAAAGAAGCTCAATATCACTCATCATCAGGAAAATACAAATCAAAACCACAATGAGATATTACCTCATGCCTGTTAGAATGGCTAAAATCAAGAAGACAAGAAACAGCAAGTGTTGGTAATGATGTGGAGAAAAAGGAACCCTGATGCACTGTTGGTGGCCATGTAAATTGGTTCAGCCACTGTGGTAAGCTATATGGAGGTTCTTCAATAAATTAAAAACAGAAATACCAAATGATCCAGTAATTCCCCTACTGGGTATTTAGCAAAAGAAAACAAAAACACGAATTTGAAAAGATACATGCACTCCTATGTTTACTGCAGCATTATTTACAATAGCCAAGATATGGAAGCAACCCAAGTGTCCACTGATAGATGAATGGATAAAGATGTGATACACACACACACACGAATATTACTCAGCTATAAAAAAGAATGAGCTCTTGCCATATGCAACAACATGGATGGATCTAGAAGATAATCTAGAGGATATTATGCTAAGTGAACTAAGAGAAAGACAAATACCATATGATTTCACTTATATAGGCAATCTAAAAGAATAAAACAAATTAATAAACAAAAAAGCAGAATCAGATCCCTAATTACAGAGAAAAAACTATTGCCTGAGGAGATGGGGGTGAGAATATGGACAAAATGGGTGAAGGGGATAAGGCATGGGAATAAAGGTACAGCACAGAGAATACAGTCAATGATACTGTAATAGTGTTGTATGGTGGTCATTATACTTGAGGTGAGCATAACATAACATATAGAGTTGTTGAATCACTATGTTGTAAACATGAAACTAATATTTATGTCAAGTATACTTCAATAATAAAATGAAAAAAAAAAAACCCGAGAACTGGCTAGAAAAAGAAGAAAACAGACCTGCATAACCACCCGTGTCACCACCACCACCATCAACAATATCCCCTGCCTTCCTCACCACAAAACATAGCTTAGAAAATTGACTGCAATACTGTTGGTTTGCAAACTCCTAGGGAGCCTCCCAGGTGTAATCTGAAATTGGTCCCCATAAGCAGAGGTCAGGGAGAGACTGAAGAAAGATTAGTAGGTGATAGTTTAAACAGGCAAAGGAAACTTACATGCAAGGTTTGTCTTGGGTGACAGTAAAATGAGTAGATATCTGCACCCACTTACCAGACCTTAAAATTTTTTATAGAGGTCTTAACTTCATTCAATCATATATTCCATCTAGATGGTCTTAGCACCACATCACTATCTTAGGGCTATATCCTTGTGGCAGCCTCGGGGAGCATAGAAGGCAAGTAGGACAGGGGTGGGGGACACAAGCCTCCAATTGTCAGGATCCAGCTCATGTGTGCAGAGGTCACATCTTCTGGATGACCTCCCCCAACAAATACTCTTCAATAATGTCTACTGGTCCCAGAGTATTAAAATGAGAGTCCAGAAAAAAATAACTATCCCTAGAAAATTTCAAGGGAGAAAGAGCAAAAAGTTAAGGAAAGACACTATGTTAGATTCTTCTCATGTCTTAGTAATTATTACCATTTTATTAATAAGAAAACTGAGGTTTAGCAAGGTCATCCAAAAGGGTTGTAAATTTCCAATGAAGGCTGACGATATGGATCAAAAGGCTTAAAACTATTTACATTGTCTTAGCCAGTAAATTCATTTCTAGGAAACCACACCTAAAAAGTAATTCTGAATATGGAGGAAGAAACCTTGATGCCCAAAGATAGGTAGTCAACATTATTAATGATAATGAACAACTGTAAATAAATAAAATGTCCAATGATTGAGGAATGATTAAGTACATCTACTTAATGGACTATTACTACAGCCATTAAAAAGGAGAAGTACACATTTTATAAACATGACAAAATGCTTAAGGTGAAACATTATATGAAAAAAGAACACAAAAATTGTACATAAAAAGTGTACATAAAATATGATCATTACTATATATAAAAAATTATGCTTAGACCAAAGAAAAGGAGTGGAAGGAAATACATCAACATAATTGTGATTGGTTGAGTGGAAAGCACGTATGTATAAACTTTAGAATCAAGAACTGACTTTAAATCCCACTTAAGCTAATTATTAGCTATATTATCCTGGGCAAGTTTTTTAACCTCCATTAGCCTGTCTATCTCCTTAGAATTGCTCTGAAAATTAGATAACTCAGGCAAAGCATTTTGCACATAGTAGCTACTCAGCAAATGACAGTTATTCATATTCTGTATTAATATAGAGAAGTTAAATGTCAACATTCAGGTAAATGTTGAACTTTATCTGAGCCCTGGGCTCCAGGAAAGCAGCAACTGTTAAGACATGCCTTACCCCTTTGTATTCTGTAAAACAGCTAAACTGCAAAGGACCATCCTGCCTTCAAATATAAGACCCATCTTCATCCTCCCTTATGACTTCCATAAGACTCACAGATGGCTCCCTTGTTTACTCACCCCTATAATACCCAATGTTTCCTTTCTTTGAAATGTTCCTCATTAATAAAGTTTCTCCCTACAGCAATAATCTGAATACACCACATCCTTAACTGTCCACTACACAGCTTTGGTGCTTTTGATTTTATCATCTGTGTTGCACAGGAAGCACTGTCAAAACAGAAGAAATGCTTAGCCTTCCCTAGTTTAAATTTGCATGCATTAAATGTTTGGATATATATGTTTCACATATTGTATGCTGTACAGAAATTTCCTAGAGCATTGTCAATGCCATCCTTGTCCATGATTTGTTTCTATTTTTCAGAGTCCTGGTGCTGCCTTGCCTGATATTAGCCAACAGTATAGTGTTATCAGTTTTAACTTATTTGTTAATGTTAACTTGATTGTAACATTACTTCTATAATATGAAATCAGCATTGTCAAGTCAGTGGTTTCAACTGGAGACTCACATCATTTATCTATGCTACCTTATCAATATACAGATGTTTAGGACCTATTCCAGATTATTAATTCTCTTTATTTGATATTCTTGGTGTATTCTTGGTATATTCTAACGATATGATTGTTTTAGTATGTCAGTATTATTACATTTTATCTGGAGATTTTTTTTCCTTTGTAAAGATTGTATTCATCCATTTTTATAAATTAAATGTAATATCCACTCCTAGAAAATAGAAATCATTATGTTTATAGATATTTTGTCTAACAACTTTTCTTAGATTGACTTTTATGTTGTTTTGAATGTCACAGAGACAACCACATGTTTTGTCAGTTGCATTATTTTTCTTGTAATGAACTCTCACCAGATCTTTCACTTTTGAAAATGATTAGTAGTAAGCCACAGCCATTTAAATCTTTTCCTCATCCATATTTTTTTTTTAGTTTTTTTTTTTAAAATGATTTTTTATTATATTATGTTAGTCACCATACAGTACATCCCTGGTTTCCGATGTAAGGCTCGATGATTCATTAGTTGTGTATAACACCCAGTGCACCATGCAATACGTGCCCTCCTTACTACCCATCACCGGTCTATCCCATTCCCCCACCCCCCTCCCCTCTGACGCATCCATATTTTTTTTATATATTTTAAATTGATGCATCTAAGAAAACACTTGAAATGGGTTATAGGCCAGAGTACTTCACTGTTAACAAGGAAGAATTTTCTCAAAACCCCATGGAAAAGGGCTGTACCATGTACTTCTATGTACATGCTTCTGATGGCACTTTTTAAAGAACTTTGAGATTATACTAGTGAACTGAGTGAGGATTTCAAGAACTCTAATAGGGAATCAGGTGAGCTAATGTAACTGTTAATACACAAACAAATGGAACAAGAATTAATTTCTTAGAAGTAAATAAACTGATGAAGGATGACTGAGGGTTTTGTTCAGAATATTGTTGATGATATAATGTTCCATTTTTGGAAATATAAGGAACCCATTTCTCTTATTTCATAGCTATCTATAAGTCATAACAATTAGTGGATTATGCTTTTATAAAATGAAATGAAACATTTCTAAATGATATCATATTCTCTCTTCCAAAAATCTCTCCATGATTAATAAATTCATATTAAATATTCTTATTTCCAAGAAAATATAATTATTTGTATAGGTTTAATGACAGTCTGACCTCTTTGTTATCAGGACAAGATTGAAAACCCTGGTTATGCAACCAAAGCCTTGCCTGGAATGACATATCTGAAAATGATGTTCATTGAATCAGATATATGTGACCAGATATATTTTTAAGGAGGAAAGGTTGACTTTATAGAGCCAGTGCATACAAAGCCCTCTTGGGGAAACCAGGCTGATACCTGGTTACAGTTTCCAGCCTTATAAGTAGGAAAGTCTCTTCTTGGCAGGCCCAAACACTTTGGGATATTTCTGGGGATCTAGGGAAGAAAGGAATTCACCCAAATTTATAGGTAGTACAGGTGAAAGCTGGTAGATTTAATTCTTAGATTGGCTTCATAGCCTCAAGAGGCTTCTAAAAATCCAATCTGAGATTCTTTCTGAAAACTTCTGGCAAAGCAAACTTAAATAGACCCATATGGCAAATTACCATCTTGGTTGCAACTATATAATTAATTAGGCCAAATCTAATAAGACCAGCCTTATTTTTTTATCAAGAGTAATTTATCTCAAAAAAGAGTAATTTATCTTTGAGATTAACTATGATCAAAAGAGAGAAACTTTGTTTTAATGGATAACGATGCATTGTCTATAGCACACCCTTTTGGATTATCGGTTTTGCCCTGTTTTTTGTCTTTGAGCTAGTTGAGCTTTTGTACCTCTTGTTAATTGTGGGTAATTTATGAGCAAGCAAATTTTATCTTGCCTGGTTGAGATTTCACTGGCTTTCTCCCCTTCTCTGTCAAGAAAAACAAAAAACAAAAAAAAAAGTTTTGGTACCTATCTGTATATCAGACTGGATCCTGCTATCTTGCCCAATTTATAAATAACAAATTTTCAATCCTTTCCATTTCCTTTAATATCTAATTATAATCCTCCAAATTAACAATTCCAATTTCCCCCCCATCTGACTCAGACTCATCA
The DNA here is from genome assembly GCF_023065955.2 of Ursus arctos. NCBI lineage: Eukaryota > Metazoa > Chordata > Mammalia > Carnivora > Ursidae > Ursus > Ursus arctos. The sequence goes on from NC_079873.1 coordinate 54,351,701, forward strand.
AGAACTAAAACTTGACAGCTCAGTTTCCTATAAGTACTCGAGATTGCCTTACAACTGGCCGTTTCCCCAAGATCTGAAGAAGACCTGTGAAATAAAGCCTGATAACTTGGTATAAACCTCTAAGGGCTCACCACAACAGGAGACCATGCACTGAGCTAGAACTCTCCCTGAAAAAAAACACTGTCTGGATTAAGAAAGTCTGATGAAATGTTCAGTTTATGTATGCCCTTATACGAAAGGTAGCCAAGACTGTGGACAATGTCAACTAGAGCACTGACACCCAGCTCGGGAGCTTCAAGAAACTCCAGGAGTGGTACAGTACAATTGAAAGATTTTCCCCCACTGACCTCTTAGAAACCACTGGAACTTCAGGGTTTAACTCCTGGTTCTTTTCTTTAATATACACTTTGATATTAGTATTTCTCTTTTTCACTTTAGATACCCCTCACCTTTTAAGATGCCTGACACTAAAACAACTGACCTTTGCCACCCCTCTCAAAAAATGATCCAACAAGTTTTATAGAAAAAACATCAAGAAAAATCCTCAAGAGACCAATTCCTTTCTAATGAGGTGGTTTATGACTAGCTGTGAGTTTTCATCAATGAATAATATCTACGTTGATTAAAAGTATGGGGGCTGAGGAGGGGGAATAACAATGTTGAACTTTATCTGAGCTATCTGCTCCCAGAAAGTAGTAATCAGTGGCGGATGAAATTTTCTACCTGCAAGTTTGACCTTAAGTCAATATGCTTGGTCCACAAAGGAGTTTCTTCAAAAATGTTAAGATGACTAGAGTAGAAACGTGATTTGTAGTATGAGATTTTACAACACTGTTTTTTTCTTTCTCTAGGCATAAACAACTTTCTAAAACTTAGTAGGTGCCGCCTTCTGGAAAAGAGGTAACAAAGCCAGGTGCACAAAAGAGGACTATGCTACCAGGGTTCACCCAATGGACACCCCGCTTAGTGATGACAAGAATGAAATTCAGGGTTAAAATATAAGGTTCTTGGCAGAGACATGGTTTCGGGGAGAAATGGATCTCAGGTGTTACCAAGGGGATGGAGACCCAAACGGAGAATGGCAAGAGAGAGAGGTGCGCACAAGGGATCACACAAGGAAAACACTTTTCCAAAGCAATTGGCTGGGAAATCAAGAGAAGCTGAGATTTTTGTGAGATTTTGCAACCAGGGGGGTTCCAAAACTGGAGGTGTAGAGCTCCACAGTATGGCTGGGATAGAGCCCTGAGGGTGCTGCCCTACTGCTAGACAGATGGCAGGCAGGTAACCCAGGGTCAGATGGCATGACCTGAAGATCGCCTAAGACACACTGGAAAAGACTGTTCCTTCTTCTTGAAGTGCATCTGTGACAGGTGGTATTGTCTCTCCAGGAACAATAGAGCCAAGTGGCACCATTTCACTTCCCCGCCCCTAGCACAGGTGCAGACACACCTACTAAAGGCACCTAAGCTAGACATTGGCTATTTAGCCTGCTTTGCTCCAAGTCCCATGCCCCCGTGCTCTGGAAATGACTGCCCTTCTGGGTCAAAACTGCATCAGTCCTGGCATGGCATGACCCTCTCCCGGAAGACCAGTGCAGCTCCCTGCCATGTCAGGTCCCCAAAGTATAAAGTCTTAAAAATCATCTGGCTTGGCTAGGATAGAGCCCAAAGTGTACTGTGCTAGTCCAGGCGGGAAAGCAACATGGAGACAGTGTGAAGACACAATCTGAAAGATACCTGGGACACATGAGGGGAAATTATTCACTCTTTTGGGAGGGCTTCCCTGATAGCAGCAAGCAAGGATTCCACTCGCTAGAGACAAAGGGAAAGGCTGGTGCCATTTCCCTACCCTGCTCCTCAGCATAAACGAACTTCAGTAAACAGCACAACACGAACACTGGCTGCTTAACCCGCTTACACACCAAGTCCCACTCTCCTGCACTCTGCTACTACTGCCTTTCTCAAGAAAGTGTGCCTAAAGACCAGCACAGCATGCTCCTTCCCAAGAAGAAAAGCACACATCTCCAAATGCACCATGTCTACTGACCACTGAGTCTTGCAAAACTTCAGTTCTAGTGCAAATAGAATCAGGTCTCACTTAAAATGCAGAACAGAGCACACCTAGTTAAAATTTGCCACACTCTGGTCAAGGACCAAATACTGCCCACTACAGACAAGGAGAACCACTGTAGAAGACTGATCTAAGGAACAGAGCAGCCAAAACACAACAGCAGAATGCACACAGCACACAACAGACACCTCCTGAAGCACCAGGCCCTGGATGTCATACAACCTCATCTTCATAAAGCCATTACTCTCAAGAGCAGGAAAGATGACAGGATTTCCTAACACAGAAAAAAAGACAGAGACCTAGACAAAATGCCCAGACAGAGGAATTCATCCCAAAAGAAAAAAACAAGAAAACATCATGGCCAGATATCTAATTGAAACAGATATAAGTAATATGCCTGCTGTAGAATTTAAAACAACAGTCATAAGGATACTCACTAGGCTTCAGTAAAAGCATGGAAGACATCAGCAAGACCGTTACCACAGAGATAAAAGAGCTAAAAAACAATCAGGTCTAAATAAAAAATGAATATCTGAGATTTGAAACTGACTAGACCATGAGGATGGAAACACCAAAGGAATGAATAAGTGGTACAGAAAATAAAATAATGAAGCTGAACAAAATAGAGAAAGAAGAATGATGGATCATGAGAACAGAATTAGGGAACTAAGTGACTCCATCAAATATAATAACATTCATATCATAGGAGTCCCACAAGAAGCACAGAGAGAAAAGGGGCAGAAAATTTATTTGAGGAAATAACAGCTGAAAACTTCTCTTATCTGGAGAAGGAAACAGACATCCAAATCCAGGAGGCACACAGAACCGCCATCAAAATCAACAAAAGCAGGCCAACACCAAGATATATTATAGTTAAATTTGCAAAATAAAAAAAACGCAAAATATAGTGATGAAGGAAAATTCCTAAATGCAGCAAGAGAAAGGAAGTCCCTAACTTACAGGGGAGGACTATTAGGTTAGCAGTAGATCTCTCCACAGAAACTCGGTAAGACAGAACAGAGTGACATGATACATTCAATGTGCTGAATGGAAAAAATCTGTGGCCAAGAATACTCTATCCAGTAGCAAGTCTATCATTCAGTATAGAAGGAGAGATAAAGAATTTCCCAAACAAAAACTAAAGGAGTGCATGACCACTAAACCAGCCCTGCAAAAAAATATTAAAGGGCACGTGTTGTGATGAGCACTGGGTGTTATATGCAATTACTGAATCGTTGAACACTATATCAAAAACTAATGATGTACTGCATGCTGGCTAACTGAACATAATAAAAAAATATTAAAGGGGACTCTTTGAGTAGGAAGGAAAGACGAAAAGCAGCAAAGACTAGAGAGGATCACAGAAAATCTTCAGAAACAACAAAACAAATAATAAAATAGCACTAAGTATCTTCAATAATTACTCTGAATGTAAATAGACTACACTATACGGTTAACTAATCTTTGACAAAGTGGGGGAGAATATCCAGTGGAAAAAAAGACAGTATCTTCAACAAATGGTGTTGGGAAACCTGGACAGCACCATGCAAAAGAATGAAACTGGACCACTTTCTTACACCATACACAAAAATAAATTCAAATTGGGAGAAAGACCTAAATGTGAAACAGAAAATCATTACAATTCTAAAGGAGAACACAGGCAACAAGCCCTTTGACATCAGCCATAGCAACTTCTTACTAGATATGTCTCCTGAGACAAGAGAACAAAAGCAAAAATAAACTATTGGGACCTCATCAGGATAAAACGCTTCTGCACAGCAAAGGAAACCATCAATAAAACTAAAAGGCAACCTTCAGAATGGGATAAGATATTTGCAAATGACATATCTGATAAATGGTTAAAAACAAATAATCCAGTTATAAATTGGGCAGAAGACATGAATAGACATTTTTCCAAAGAAGCCATACAGATGGCCAACAGACACATGAAAAGATGTTCAACATCACTCAGCATCAGGGAAATACAAATCAAAACCACAGTGGGATACCACCTCACACCTTTCAGAATGTCTAAAATTAACAACACAAGAAACAACAGATGTTGGCAAGGATGCAGAGAAAGGGGAACCCTCTTACACTGCTGGTGGGAATGCAAACTGATGCAGCCACTCTGACAACAGTATGGAGATTCATGTAAATGTTAAAAATAGAAGTACCCAATGATCCAGCAATTGCACTACTAGGTATATACACTAAGATGAAAAAAATACTAATTCGAAGGGATACACACACCTTGATGTTTATAGCAGCATTATCAACAATAGTCAAATTATGGAAAGAAGCCAAATGTCCACTGACTGATGAAGAAGATGAATGGATAAAGAAGATGTGAGAATATATATATATATATAAAATATTGTGTACATTGTGTATATATGTATATATAGATAGATACATGTGGTGTATATTGTGCATATATATGTATACACCATATGTATTTATCTATATCTATACACACACACACATAGACACACTCACTCACACAAAATGGAATATTACTTGGCCCTAAAAAGAATGAAATCTTGACATTTGCAATGATGTGGACGGAGCTAGAGTGTGTTATGCTAAGCGAAATAAGTCAGATAGAAAAAGACAAACACCATATGATTTCACTCATATGTGGAATTTGAGAAACAAAAGAGATAAACATAGAGAAAAAAGAGAGAGGCAAATCAGAAAACAGACTCTTAACTATAGAGAAGAAACTGAGGATTGCTGGAGGGGAGGTGGGTGGTGGGGGATGGGTTAAATGGGTGATGGATATTACGGAGGGCACTTGTGATTAGCACTGGGTGTTATATGTAAGTGATGAAGCACTAAATTCTATACCTGAAACTAATATTACACTGCATGTTAACTGGAATTTAAATACAAACTTGAAAAAAAATATATATATATGGCTCTCCAGTGAGGTCCACCAGAGTTTTTTAGATCAAGTCAAAACTTTTGGGACTCTGCCTAGGTCTCCTTCCTGATCTTTCCCCATCTGTGTATTATTCCCCCATAAACTTCAGGATACAATCCCAAATATTTCATGAGGCATTCCAGGCCCCTCACTGTCTAACCCAGGCATCAACATCATGAACCCATGCACTGTATTTGGACAACAGGTATGTTTTGCTTGGTTTGCATAGTGTTTTTAATTTGACTTAACTGTTAACACTTAATACTATGCAAAAAATACCTGGGTATCATTTTCTGGAAAAAAAATAAGAGATTCTGGCAACATAGGCCCACATTTTTAGATGACAACAATCACTGGAGCCCATTCAAGGATGCTGGTCTTAGATGGAGCATGTCTTTTTCTGTTTGTCACAAGCCCTACCTCTCATTACCAAGTCAGAGAGACAGAATATCAATTGCCATCCTATATCCAGTCTGCTATGCTCATTTTCATCACCTGCCAAGACTCTAACTTAGCCTTTACACAACCTCTCAGGTCTTAATCTCTGACTCTTTTTCCAGTCACATTCAGTGACTTACAGTTTCAAGAAAGATATAATCTTACTCCCCTCAAATCTGCTTTTGTATATTTGTTTTCTCTGTTGTCTTTTCTTAATTCTCATTCATCCTTTAGAAATTCAACTCAGATCAGGACCAGGACAGGAGAGAGGCGAGTGAGGCACTTAGGGTGCAAAGTTTAGGAGACACTGACACTCTGGTGCTCACCTGCACTTTGCATGAACCTGAGAATAAGTGCTTTCTTTCTCTTTTTTTTGTTACTATTCTCCCTTTTCTTCTTTTATGTCAGCAAATCACATCTCTCTCTTTCTCTCTCTCTCTTTTTTGGCTTTTTATGCTTTTATTTAAATTCCAGTTAGTTAACATACAGTGTAATATTAGTTTCAGGTGTACAATATAGTGATTCAACACTTCCATATATCACCTGGTGCTCATCACAAGTACACTCCTTAATCCTCATCACCTACTTATTTATTTATTTATTTATTTGTTTGTTTGTTTATTTATTTTATAATAATTTTTTATTATATTATGTTATTTACCATACAGTACATCCCTAGTTTTTGATGTAAAGTTCCATGATTCATTATTTGCGTATAACACCCAGTGCACCATGCAATATGTGCCCTCCTTAATACCCATCACCAGCTTATCCCATTCCCCTGCCCTCCTCCCCTCTGAAGCCCTCAGTTTGTTTCCCAGAATCCATAGTCTCTCATGCTTCATTCCCCCTTCTCTTTACCCCCCCTTTCTTCTTCCCTTTCTTCTCCTACTGATTGGTAGAAGAATAAGTGCTTTCTTAAATTTCAGCCCTAGCATCCTCACTTGCCTCACCCTAGCCCTGCATCTAACTTCGATATCATTTCTCTGAGAAGTCTTCCTTGTTTATTCTCCCCATCTCTCTCTCTCTCTCTCTCTCTCTCTCTCTCTCTCACACACACACACACACACACACACACACACACAAACACACCAGTGTGGAATAGGAGCTACTGTGTGCCTACCTCTATCATAGTACTTATATTGTCTTGCAATTGTCTGTATACTCATCTTCCTCCTTTAATAGACTAAGATTCTCGAGGGCAGGGAGATTCATTGTGTTTCTGAATCCCGGCTATGGCACTTAGTGGACACTTTCTACTTATTTACTAATGAACAAATACATAGCAGGGTTCCTCAGAAAAGAGCAAGGAGGTTCTCTGAAGCCAATGTGGGAAGCACCCATCTTTCTTCTTGCTGGTACTGCAGTGATATAGGAAGTTATTTGCCTATACTTCTTCCTAAAACTTACCTGAATGGAAGCTCCATGAGGGCAGGACACATAGCAGGTGCTCAATAAAAATTAGTTGAATAAATCAGTTGGACTTTAGGAGACCTTGGTACCAGTAATAAATCTGGCACTACCTTCAACAATCACTAGCCCAACTCTCGACATCAGTTTCCTTAACTGTAGAATTGGCAGGAGTGGTGGTGGGGAAGTTGGTAAACCAGCTTAGTATATTCTCATTTTCTCCCTCCTTCCCTCTCTTGCTCTGTGTGTGGGGGGGGGGGGGCATAAGACCGTGTGTGCCTGTCTCTGTCACTGTCTCTCTGCCTCTCTCTCATCAGTTTATGTAAAGTGCTTGAAACAAGACCTGGTACTTGGTAAGCACTCTGAAAGTATCAGCTTATTTTTTAATCTGGAAATTCAACTTTTTCTTTTTTTCTTTTTTTTAATGATTTTTTATTATATTATGTTAGTCACCATACAGTACATCCCCGGTTTCCGATGTAAAGTTCGATGATTCATTAGTTGCGTATAACACCCAGTGCACCATGCAATACGTGCCCTCCTTACTACCCATCACCAGCCTATCCCATTCCCCCACCCCCCTCCCCTCTGAGGCCCTCAGTTTGTTTCTCATAGTCCATAGTCTCTCATGTTTCATTCCCCCTTCTTTAAGGTTCCTAGAATACTAACATTTTATTTTACATTTTCTTTTGCAGTTATTCAGGAAGTATAATTTCAAACTGAAATTTTCCAAAACTTAGGTTCCACCACCTTCCTCGTAACAACTATGAGATACTTAGCACCAATCATAAGTCAGACACCGAGCCTAATGATTTACATATACTCTCTGGTATATGTATTTATCTGATTTACTCCTCACAGTCTTGTGAAATAGATTATACTTCCTGCTTTATAGATGAGGAAAACAGAGGCCCAACAAGCTTAGGTAATGTTGCTAAGATCCCATAGCTAATAAATATGAAGTATACACAAAACTACCTAAACACCTGAGATTTCCTTTGGTTACTGAGCTAGAGGTAGAGAGAAAGCCAGGCAATGTTAATCGAAGGCATAGATGTCTTGCTCTAGAGCAGGGACAAATGTCATCATCAGGGCAGTGAGACTTCCTCCCACTTGTCCCTATTATACAATACTCAAGTTAGTTACTAGCATTGATGATCAAGGGAAGGAACTTTTCAGAGAAGCCTCAGGTTTTGCTTCACATCCTCTAGGAATCACTACCATCTCTGTTAGACAACTGGTATCTACAAGGGGGTATTGAGTCACATTTTGCAGCCATCACGAAAAATGCATTATGAAAAGAATCGCAAGGCACTCTTCACATATAATGTGAATTCTAAATCTCAACCCAAAATTCCATCATAACTGTACTTTCACCAATTTGTCCAGTTAAACAGAAGATCTACCTACTCTGGGCCAGTAGTGTTGGCAACTGGAGGGCATGGCACACTCTCAGCTTCCAAAGCAACTGTTCTTTCCCAACAATGCCCTCCCAGTAGGGTCTCTAATATTTCTTCTCAAAGCCTCCAAAGAGCCTCACCTTAAACTGTTGGAGCACTGGTTGTTCTTTTCACTACCACCAAAAATCCCAGCTCTCAAAATGACATATTCAACAAGGACAATGACTAGGACAGGCTAATTAAAATCTCAAAATTATTTTTCAGTCCCCATCAATAAAGGTCAATTCATGAGGTATCATCCCTAAAGGCAATGATCAGATAAGAACTATGAGTTTCAGGAGTTGGTAGGCAAATGGTAACTGAGTTAAAGTGTTGTTGTAAATCATACATTAAAAAGCAAATGTGTCGCAGCTAGCAGCTTACATGGAGCTCACAAACACCCACAAGAATGACGGGGGGGGGGGTCATTTTTATTTTTGTTTATAAGCCATCATGCTCAAACTCAACACACCTTTTTCCTAAATGGCACTGGCTGACATTTATGGTAAGGTAGGTGATGTACCCTGAGTAGGCCCACCCCTATAGCTCCTTGGGCATTGGTCTCGCCCTTTCAAATCTAGGGGAAGGCCCCAGGGCCTCTGCACTCTAGGCATGTGATGGAAGTGGCAGCCCTGATGATCTCAGGATTGGCTTGAGTCCTTCTTTTGTCTTTGAAAAATAGTGCATGTTCATAAACCAAATAGCTATATGGTCTGGTCTTATAGGGTCTAAGAAGTCAAACAGTATTCCTTCATTTTGTCCTATTTTTTGTTTCCTATAGTCCAAGATGGTACTGTTTCTGCTCATACAATCCCATCTCTATTCCTGGCTTCCATTGCAATAGTTGATTACTTCCATGGTTCACACCCACATTGATCTCCTTATGCAATGGTCAGTCCACCACACCCTTCGTGTTCTCTTTCAAACAGGCTGTCATTTTTTGTAATATGGATAGGCAGAGAAACATCTGCATTTTGAAGTTCTGGTTCCATTTTTCTTCATAATTCCATCTTCAGTTCATTTTTCTCCTCTCAGTTTTTAGTAGAGACAGGGGGAACCAAGCCATTCTTTTAACACTTTACTTAGAAATTTCCTCAGCCAAATATTCAATTTTTTCAGTCAGAAAACACTACCTTCCACAAAACACTGGAATACACACACAATTCAACCAAGTTCTTTGCCTATTTTTTAACGAGGATCACTTTTCTCCATTGTCTAATAACATGTTCTTCATGGAAACTTTCTCCAGGGCTTGCCTTTTTTCTTTCTGAGCTCTCACCACAACTGCCTTTAAAATTCCATTCATGGCAATCTAGGCTTTTCCTAGCATGCACCTCCAAACTTTTGCAGCTTCTTCCCGTTACTCAGTTCCAAAGCTACCTCCACATTTTTAGGTATTTGGTACAGCAGCACCCCGACTTCTCAGTACTGATTTCTTTCTGTCTTACTAAGTTTAGGATGCTGTAACAAAATACTATAGACTGGGCAGCTTATAAACAACAGAAATTTATTTCTCACAGTTCTGGAGGCTGGAGGTCTGAGATTAGGGTGTCAGCATATTTAGGTTCTGGTGAGAGTCCTTTTCAAGGTTGCAGACTGACAACTTCTTGTGTATCCTTACATGATGGAAGGAGGGTAAAAGAGCCTTCTGGTATCTCTTTTATGAGGGCACTAATCCCATTCATGAGGGGTTCCACCATCATGACCTAATTAGCTCACAAAGACTCCAGCTTTTAGCACCATCATATCAGGGGTTAGAATTTCAACATATGAATTTTGGGAAGGACACAGAAACATTCAGTCCACTGCAGAGTACAAAGAAATCAAATCTTATATTAACAATGATTAAACAGTTAACATGTATTGAGGTACTGTGTACACTTGGCATTGATCATCTCATCCCTATTTCAAAGGTGAGAAAAATTAACACTCAGAAAGGGAAAGTCACCTTCCCAGGTTACACAGATAATAAGTTCCAAAGCTAGAGTTCAAATCTGGGCTGACTCTAGAGCCCATGATATTAAGTTTTAAATAATTCATGCCCTTAGACAAAAATAGATTTGCAAATTAAAATGAAGTATTTTGTTCGGGATCACGTTGAAAGTATAGATTGCTCTGGGTAGCATAGATATTTTAACTATGTTTATTCTTCTGATCCATGAGCATGGAATGTCTTTCCATCTTTTTGTGTCTTCATCAATGTCTTTCATCAGCGTTCTGTAGTTTCTAGAGTATAGATCCTTTACCTCTTTGGTTAGGTTTATACCAAGGTATCTTATGTTTTTTGGTGCTATTGTAAATGGAATTGATTCCCTAATTTCTCCTTCTTCAGTCTCATTGTTAGTGTATAGAAATGCAACTGATACCTGTGCATTGATTTTGTATCCTGCCACATTACTGAATTGGGGTATTTACCCCAATGACACAGATGCAGTGAAAACAAGGGGGCACATGCATCCCAATGTTCATAGCAGCAATGTCCACAGTGGCCAAATGGTGGAAGGAGCTGAGATGCCCTTCAACAGACAAATGGATAAAGAAGATGTGGTCCATGTATACAATGGAATATTACTCAGCCATCAGAAAGGATGATTACCCAACATTTGCATCAACATGGACAGAACTGGAGGAGATTATGCTAAGTGAAATAAGTCAGGCAGAGAAAGGCAATTATATGGATTCACTTATTTGTAGAACATAAGGAATAGCAGGGAGATCATTAAGAGAAGGAAGGGAAAAATGAAGGGGGGGGAAGAAAGGGGGAGATGAACCATGAGAGACTATGGACTCCACGAAACAAACTGAGGGTTTCAGAGGGGAGGGGGGTGGGGGGATGGGTTAGCCCAGTGATGGGTATTAAGGAGGGCACGTATTGCATGCAACACTGGGTGTTATACGCAAACAATGAATCATGGAACACTATGTCAAAAACTAAGGATGTACTGTATGGTGACTAACATAACATAATAAAAAATTAAAAAAATTAAAATAAAATAAAATGAAGTGAAGTGAATAAATAATCTAAATTCAAATGTGTGCCTCATTAGTTACACCACCACATTTACCAAAACAGTCATCAATCTTAGTCTCATAAAAGTACTCATTGAAGTGTTATTTACAATAGTGAAAAATTGGAAATAAGCTAAGTAGTTGAATATTATATAAAGTATGGCTCCTATAATAAAGAGATCTAAATGCAGCCATTATTCATTCATTCAGCAAACATGTATTGAGCATCTACTATATGCTAGGCACTCCTCTACATGCTGGGGAAGTAGCAGTGAAAAAAAACAATGTCCTTGCCCCACCATGAAGTTTACAAAGAATTTTAAATGCTATCAGAAGATGATTATGATAAAATGTTAGGTTAAAAAGATAAAATTTTGTATTTAGTATGAACTAATTGCATATACATAAAAGAGATACATGTACAAAAGAGAGCTAAAATATAATATGCCAATACCATCCAATACATCGTGTCTGTGCTGGAATATCTTACTATCATAGGTAATTTATAGTTTTATATTATTATTCATATTTACTACAATGATCATAAATAATAATAATACATTTTTATATTTTAACACTGGGGTTCATAAACACAACTGTGTAACTAACTTGTTTCAGTGACACTAAATCATTTGCAATAGTTCTGTGGTTCAATGTTCTTGTCTAGCAAATGCTTTACACTAACTCTTTAATTCACTGGTTACCAGACTTTTTCTTAAATGACCAGAACAAATATTTTAGGCTTTGAAAGCCATCTAGTCTCTGCCACTTCTATTCAGTGTTGTTGTCCTACCACAAAAGTATCCTTAGACAATATTTAAATGAATAAATGTGGCTGTGTTCCAACAAAACTCTATTTACCAAAAAAAAGTGGCAGGCAAGATTTGGCCCAAGGGCCATAGTTTGCTGACACTACTTTAACTTCATAATAACTAACACAAACACAAATTTCTTTAACTTCCACTGTTCAATCTCTTCCTGGTAACATTCTTTATATTAATATTAACCACATATTATAGATGACAAGACTAAGGCTCAACAAATGGAAGTATCTGTCCAAGATCACACAGCTCACAGAGTGAGTTGTTAAATTCAATTTCCAAGAGAGATGTCAAATGTCCTGTTGTCTGAAAAGCTGGACATAAATAAATGCTACTTTTAAACATTCTAGAGGAGTTTATTCCTTAGAGGACTGTTATTCTAAATCATTTTGGATTTTTTTTTTAAATCACTCTTTAATTTATCCTTTAAAAATATCTATTTTCATGTATTAGATTCTTGAAAGAAAAAGTCCCCTGACGATTGACTGAGTCAAAGGCCTCAGTGGAGGTTTAAGGGATATCTTTTTATTGCTTTTGTGTGAGAGGGGAATGGGACTGGGAGACAGTGTTTCTTTTTTTTTTAATAATATTTTTTTATTATATTATGTTAGTCACCATACAGTACATCCCTAGTTTTTTATGTAAAGTTCCATGATTCATTACTTGCGTATAACACCCAGTGCACCATGCAATACGTTTCTTTATCCTTCGTAAGCAGCCTCCCATGAGCTTGGCACCAGACGACAGAGGATGAAGATGCCCAGGTTCCCTGTATCCAGAAACCTAGGAGACTGCATGGTCTCAGAACTGCCTCAAGAGGCACAAGGCCACATGCAGCTGAAGACTTACCGATGTTAATCTCATCATCAGTCAAAGTGTCTCCAATAAAATCAAACTGAAAGGACTGAAGTGTCTGAGAAAATTTCTGAACAGCTGAAGAATAATCTGCAAAGTAAGAGAAACAGAAGAAATGGTAAAGACTGATGTACTTTAACTGATTTACTCATTTCTGAAGAAATGAAGTGAAGTCCTTTTAAGTTATGGAACATGTTTTAATCTCAATTCCTGTCCTCTCTGACTTCTTCTACCCAAAGCCTGTAAGACTTAAAACTACTTAGTTTTACTCCTAAAAGAGTATCTTTAAGCATTAATTGAGCACCAATTATGGGCAATGGACTAAATGCTTTCTCACCTCTCACCAAACAAATACCCATAATCATTCTACAAAGGAAAAGAAAAAAAAAACAGCTGAATTTTAGAGTTGTGGTACTCAAGGTCCCTGAGCTAGCCAGCCGTGTCAAAAGTAGAAGCCAGATGGTCTGTCTATCTCTCCAGGGCCTTTTCCATGGCAACACAGGCACAACTTGGATATTTTACATATTAACCATATGGCAGCCTGGGTTAGGATACTATCTGGCAGGAGAACAAATTTAACTTGTTCACACAGTATTCCTCAAGGGACCTGAACTAGGGAGGCAATTAATGAAAGACTTCAGGATGGTATGGCCAGACAAATGCTTTTATTTTTGGAGAATAATTTTGAACTTTATTATATAAATGTCCAATGAAGGTATAAAACTAAATTACATTTTGTTAGCCTTTTGACAAATTATCTTTAGTGAAATTTTTAAAATATGACCTTCACCAAGAAGTCCAGCCAAACTCTCCAGCCTTGCTACTCTGAGTGGCTCTCAGAGCAGAATTATCATCACCTGGGAGCTTTATGGAAATACATATTCCCAAGTCAAACCCCAGACTTACTGAATCAGAAACTGCATTTTCATATAATCCCTAGGGGCTTCATATGCCCTTTAAAGTTTAAGGGGCACTGCTCTCACTAACTAAAGTAATTCATTAGACCATATCCTAAGAAAGCTCGAACTTTTGGTTATTTTTGGCTCCCTTTTCCTATTTCTTCTTTAACTCCAAAGTTTCATCATCTTCCACCTTCTCAGCTATCAGATACATAGGCTTATGAGAATTTTTGCTCTCAGACTAACAGAAAGGGAGACAATGCAAACAACAGCATCTATTCCTTTCAATAAAAAGCTAACATGGTTAAGCACAAACACAATAAAACATGTCCAGACATTTGGCCAGAGCAGATTAACCTGCCTAGAATTTTATTGCCATCTTGTCTACATCCCATTTTCAGAAGACCTTATTTTCAGTATTTAGAGATTTGACCCTTTGAACACATCATTGGCAAGGAGGAGGTGGGGAGAAGAGGAGGAGAAGCAGGAGAGGGAGGAGAAGAAGGAGGAGAAGTAGGAGAAGGAGAGGAGTGCCTGGGTGGCTCAGTCGGTTAAGCGTCTTACTTATGATTTCGCCTCAGGTCATGATCTCATCGGTAGTGGGACTGAGCCTGTGTCAGGCTCCACACTCAGTGTGGAGTCTGCTTCAGAATCTCTCTCTCCCTTGCCCTCTGCCCCTCCCCCCACTTGTTCTCTCTCTCAAATAAATAAATAAATCTTTAAAAAAGGAAGAAGAAGAAAGGTTTTACAAAGAGTAGGGACTGCAGACCAGGTTACCATGCCTTCTCAAATTTCCATACTCTGGAGTAACATTTTCTACTTCAAATCTGGTCCACATAAATGTAAAAGGAGCATGCGCACCCTGTTTTCCATATTTCATCAGCAAAGAGAACACAAAACTGGCTCCACGGCTGGAAAACAATCACTTTTCTCTGGCCACTTTGGCCAGCAGCAGAAAAGGACAAGTCCAGAATTCCCCCATGTGCTTTCTGTGTCACTCAGGGAAATTAAGTAAGAATATTCATTATATTGCCCTTTCACAAATACCTGGATTCCTTCAGTTTTTTCTTGATACAAACAAGGTACAGTTAATAATAAGTGCTCTTTTACAATTATCTGAATATTTGAGAAACCACAAATATTATGATTTTTTTTACATTCATACTATTTTGTAAGTAAAAGCATGGGGTAAGAAAGGAGATGCATTCATTCCCATTTTCATTATTTGTACCAACTTCTCTTCTCTAGACATCTAGCCTGATTAAAAACACTACTTTATATTTGCACAGAGCTTGAAAAAGTTTATGAAGGACTTTCCATAAGCACTCTCACTTACTCCTCTTGAAAACACAAAGGTAGGTACTATACTTACCTTATAAACAAACAAATAAAAAATGAGACTATGCAGACAAATCACATTCGCAAATATAAACAAGCACAAATTGACAGCTCTTCATTGAAAGAAAGTCTCATATATTTGACCTCTGTACTAAGAAAAGTACCAGAAATGAGTCATGTATTTCAGAGAAATGAGTTGGGTAACTTTTGGACTTCAAAGAATCAATAGATAACCTAGAAATGCTTGTTAGGTATGGGGCATTTATTTCCTTATTAAAATAAAACTTACTACATCACTCTAGACCATGTAAAATCATTATTCTATCTTTCCCAATACTTCTGCATCCTTGTCCACCAAGCCTCTGTCTCATAATTGTTCAAGCTATCTTTGAGGGTTCTCTCTATACCACCTTCTGATTCACATGTCTTCTATAATGTCTTTCCCACACTCATTCTAGAATGTAGCTGGATAGTGTTTTTTAGGCAACTGAAGCTTTCTGGGAATAAGGTAGAATAAAACAGAATTAATTAGTCAGGCAATTAATGTTGTATAGAAAAGAATTTACTTATTATCACTATTTTCTTCTATGGAATCATATAGAACATACTCATATCTAAATTACTTTAGTCTGCACAATATCTTAGAAATTCATTTATCTGTAATTCATTATTTTTGTTGCTGAGTAGATTCCACTGTATAAATATACCATAATTCATTCATTCACTTATTTATGGACATTGTGCTGTTTCTAGTTTTTCACTATTGTGAAGAACGTTACTTTAAACATTCATGTAGAAATCTTTCTAGGACATATATTTTCATTTATCCTGAGTAAATACATAAGGGTCCAACAAAACGGCTATAGGATTGGTTGGTAAGTGTATCTTAAAACATTAAAAAAAGGGTCAAATTGTTGTTCCAAAGTCATTGTACTACTTTGTATTCCTATCAATAATATATGAAAATTTCAGTTGATCCACATATCTTCCAACATCTGGTAACTTACTTTAAAATCTTTTTAGTAAAGTATTCCTGACATACAATGTCATATTAGTTTCAAGTGTACAACATAGTGATTCAGCAACTCTATACAACATTATGCTACGCTCACCACAAGTGTAACTACCGTCTGTTACCATACAATTCTATTAAAATGCCACTGACAATATTCCCTATGCCGTACATTTCATCCCGGTGATTTACTCATTCCATAGCTACAAGTCTGTACCTATTGCTCTCCTTCACTCATTTTGCCCATTCCCCCACTCACTCTAAGTGATGAGAGCCATAAAATTCTTTTGTTAGGCTAATGGCATGATTTTTGGACCACATCTAAAAACAGGGACTGGTTGCCAGAAGAACTAACCATGTAATTAGAACATTGGAACTCTCATCCTCACTCTTCTGACCTCTGGGGAGGAGAAAGAGACTAGAGGTTGAATCAACCACCAATGGTCAATGATTTAATCAATCATCCCTATGTAATGAAGCCTCCATAAAAACCCAAAAGGAACTTCCATGTTAGTAAATATGTAGAGAAGTGGGGAAAATGGTACGCTCAGAAAGGGCATGGAAGCTCCACACCCTTTTCCCATAATATGCCCTATACATACCTTCTATGAGGCTGTTCTTATGTTATATCCTTTCATAGTAAACCTGTAATCTAGTAAGTAAAATATTTCTTTGAGTTCTGTGAGCCATTCTAGCAAATGAATCAAACCTAAGAAGGGCATTGTGGGAACCTTTAGTTTATAGCCAGTTGGTCAGAAGCACTGGACTTGTGACAGACATCTGAAAGCAGTAGTGCAGTCTTGTACAACTGAACCCTTGACCTGCAGAATCTGGTTTCCAGGGAGATGGTGTCATAATTGAGTTGAATGGTAGGACATTAAGCTGGTCTTCAGAGAATTGCTTGTTACTGTGGGGAATCCACTCCCAAAAATACGTTGGAATTGGGTCCAGGAACCCAAAATGCTTCATAAAAAAATTAGAGAATGGCAACTTGGAGAATGACATGTGCACAGGACCTATGCAAAGCTACAACCTATCCCTAAGAATCTAGAATGACGTGCACATGTGAAGGAATGTGTGCACACCCCAGGCTATGTCTATGTTCATGAAAAATTTGAGATGGCCCTAATCTCTCACTTCTATCTGACCTTGAGGCCCGGAACAAGCAGGGAGAGAATGGCAGGTAGAGTTGCAAACTGACTAGCTGGGTGTTGGGGGCATGCCATAACATACACCCAACGAAGCCCTTCACCAAAAGCTGGGAAACTTGCTGGCTCAAGATATTTCATGGAATCCTTGTCCAATCAGTAGGTGATCACTAAGCTAACCTACCAAAGACCAGTGGCCACACACAACAAAAATACAGACTTAAATACAGAATTAGTTCAAGAAGTCAATAAAGAAGAAAACAACAACAAACACATAAACCATGGGGAAAGAGAGAGGTTCTCATTTCAAGAATTGTCACATTATACAATATTAAATGCACACTTTTCAACAAGAAATTAGGAGACACACAGAAACAGGAAACATTGGCTTATACTAAAAAAATGTAATCAACAGAAACTGTCCATGAGAAAGTCCAGACATTGAACTTACTAGACAAAGATTTTAAATTAGCTATTCTAAACATATTCAAAGAATTAAAGAGAACCATATCTAAAAAAAACTAAAGGAGAAAATGAGAACAATATCTCACCAAATACAGAATATCAATAATGAGTTGGAGAATATTTTAAAAGAATCAACTAAAAATTCCGTAGTTAAAAAATACAATAATAGACATGGAAACGTTACTACACAAGGTCAAGATTAGAATTTGGCAGACAGAAGAATCAGTGAACCTAAAGACAGGTCAACTAAGATTACCAAATCTATGGAACAGAAAGAAGAAAGAATGAAGAAAAATCAACAGAATCTTGGAGACTTATGAGGCACCATAAACATAACAACACACACAATGGAAATCCTAGAATAAGGGAGGAATACAAAGAAAGAATATTTGCCACATTTGATAAAAATAAAGATCACCTTCACTCCCAACAAGCTCAATACACACCTAATGAAAGATAAACTCAGATATACACACCTAAAAATATCACAGTCAACTGCTGAAAGATAAGGAAGGGGACAAAATCTTTTAAAAAGGCAAAAGAAAAAGACTCATCATGGGGAGTGAAGCATGAGAGACTACAGTCTCTGAGAAACAAACTGAGGGCTTTGAAGGGGAGGGGGGTGGGGGAATGGGATAGGCCGGTGATGGGTAGTAAGGAGGGCACGTATTGCATGGAGCACTGGGTGTTATACGCAACTAATGAATCATCGAACTTTACATCAAAAAACCAGGGATGTACTGTATGGTGACTAACATAATATAATTTTAAAAATTTTTAAAAAAGAAAAATACTCATCATGAACAAGAAATCCTCAATAAGATTAACAGCTGAATTTTTCATCAGGAATTCTGAAGGATCAGACAGCAAAGTAGCATATTCAAAAGGCTGGGGTGGAGGGAACTTTCAAGATAATGAGTAAGGGACAGGTGAGGCTAGGAAGAGAAAGACAGGTAGGGAGCTACATGACCAGGCTCACAGAAATCCCAGATGTGAAGAAATGTTATAGATATTAACCAGAGAGAAGGAAAGGTAACAAATCCACCATCTTTGTTCTAAATATAGAAAGGATATGCTTATGAAATTTACAAATCCACAGTGTTTGGTTTTAGGTGCTATGGACAAGAAATTTACCAAGTTCCCTGGTCAGTTTTCTATAAAAGACTGACCATAAAAGCCCTCAGTGGCAACCCATTCAGGACGACTCTCACTCTACAGAGCTCCTTTTCTTTCCTTTCTGTTCTCAACTTCACTTAATAACTTTCACCTCACTTCACCCTTTTGTGTCCAGGAGATTCATTCCTCGACTCTGTGAGACAAAAACCCTGTAACCCTACAATAATATTCCGCATCTCGCAAAATTAAACTTCAAAAATGAAGATATTCCCAGATAAACAAAAACTGGATTAGTTGCTAGTAATCTGCCCTACAATAAATACTAAAGGGAGTCTACCAGGCTAAATTCAAAGAAAAATAAACCAGGATTTGGGAAGATGGTGTCAGAACAGAAAGACCCTAGGTTGGTCTAGTCCCATGAATACAATGAGATAATTATCAAATCATCCTAAATATCCAAGAAATCAACCTGAAGACCAACAGAACAAACTCCACAACTAAAGGGTGAGAAAAGGCCACACTGAAGAAGGTAGGAAGTGGGGAGACATGGTTTGAGGGACAAATGGATCATGGGTGCTGCAGATGAGAGGGAGCCATGGTCACAAGAGAAGGGTGAGAGAAAGAAAGAGGAGCACACAAGGGCACACACAAGGAGAATGTTTTCCCAAAGCCATTGACAGGGAAAACAAAAGGGCTGAGTTTTCTGAGTTCTTACAACTAGCAGGGCTTAAAGTCTAGAATTTTAAATGTCAACAGGCTTGGCTGTTATGAGCCTGGAGGGAACTGCACTGCTCCTGGGGAGAAGACGGGCAGAAAAGGGGAGGTAGGCCACCTGAAAACAGTGATCTGAAAAATTCCTGGGACACACAGAGGGGAGATTATTTATTCTAATGTGAGTACTTCCCTGAGAGACAGTGCTCACAGAGATGTTTCTCCAGGGACAAAAGAACTGGCTGGTCCCATTTCACTCCCTTGCCCCTCAGCATAAACACAGAGCCACCTGCAGGAGGCAGCACAGGGCCTACACAAGCTGCCTGACTTGATTACAATAATTTTCACACCCCTGTGCTCTGGCGGGACTACCCTACTCAGTCAACATTGCCTGAGTCCCAGCACCACAGGACCCTCCCCCAAAAGTCCAGCACAATCCCCTACTCATACCACATCTCTAAAGCATGGAGTATTAAAGGTCAGCAGGCTCGGCAGAATTGGAGCCCAAAGGTCACTGTGCTGCTCCTGGTGAGAAGAAAGTCAAAAAGCCCTGAGGCAGGCTGGGGGAGTTAAGATGGCGGAGGAGTAGGGGACCCCTTTTTCAGCCGGTCCCCTGAGTCGGGCTGGATAGGTACCAGGCCAGCCTCAATAACCACGGAATCAGCCTGAGACGCAGGAAGATACATCTAGATCTCTACAAATGAACATCTCCAGCGCTAAGTATTGAGGTACAAAGAGGGGAGCCGTGAAACCACGCACAGATATCGGAAGATAAACGGAAGGGGGAGGGAGCCGCCACGTTCAGGCGCCAGGAAGCGGCAGCCACCTGCACGGGGGAGCCGGCGGACTCATGGACGGCACCCGCGAGACAGCGGACTGAGACCGGTGAGCCGGGAGCACGAGCCACCAGGCATCTTGCGGAACACTGGAATCCCGGTGTGCTCACGGGATCCAGACTGAGACTGGGAGCTCCCAGAGCGCGCGCGGGGCGGCTGGCGGCTGGTGGGCCACCTGCACGGGGGAGCAGGCAGACTCGCGGTCCGCACCCTCGGAACAGCAGACTGAGACCCTGAACCGGGTGCGCACACCACCAGGCTTCTCACAGAACTCCGGAATCCGGGTGTGCTCACCGGGCATAGACTGAGACCGGGAGATCCGGGAGCGTGCAGGGCGGCTGGCAGCTGGTGGTGTTAGAAACACAAAGGACAGAGACACGCCGGCCCTGGAAGTGAGGGCTGGGACACCAGGTGTGGGGCACACATCCCGGGACGCTGCAGGGTTGAGCAGCACCAACAGTAACAGAGTTAAAGTGGCCAGAACATCAGTGGAGAACGGGCCGCAAGCCCTCTGTTTTGTGACAATTCAGCCTCTGCTGCTCTGACTCTCAGAAGAGGCATAGCAGACCTCCAGGGAAAGCCGCCAGAGAACAAAAGCCTGGAAATACAGGCTCACAGCGTGCCCATCCCAATCCCCCCTCCCAGGGGACACGGAGACTCTACCCAAACGGGGTTGCCTGAGTATCGGCATGGCAGGCCCCTCCCCCAGAACACAGAAGGCAGGCTGAAAAATCAAGAAGCCCACAACACGGGGCCCCTGGGTGGCGCAGTCATTGAGCGCCTGTCTCCGGCTTAGGGCATGATCCCGGCGTTCCGGAAAGGAGTCCCTCATCGGGCTCCTCCACTGGGAGCCTGCTTCTTCTTCTCCCACTCCCCTGCTTCTGTTCCCGTTCTTGCTGACTGTCTGTGTCTCTCTCTCAGATAAATAAATAAATGAATAAAATCTTTAAAGAAGAAGCCCACATCCCTAAGATCCCTATAAAACAAGGGGCACGGCCTGGGACCCAGTCAATAATTTGGGCTCTGAACAACCCCGCAACCTCTCTTCATCAGAACGACAAGAAGGAGAAGCCCTCCCCCCTCCCAGCAAAGAAAAGACAGTCAGTCTGTGGCCTCTGCCACAGAAATAATGGATATGGATGTAACCAAAGTATCAGAAATGGAATTCAGAATCACGATGCTCAAAATGATGAGTAGAATTGAAAAAAGTATTAACGAAAAGGTTACTAAGAATATAGAATCCCTAAGGACAGAAATGAGAGCGAATCTGACAGAAATTAAAAATTCTATGAGCCAAATGCAGGCAAAACTAGAGGCTCTGACGGCCAGGGTCACAGAAGCAGAGGAACGGGTTAGTGAATTGGAGGATGGGTTAATAGAGGAAAAAACCAAAATAGAAGCTGCTCTTAAAAAAATCCAAGCCCACGAATGTAGGTTACGGGAGATTACTGACTCAATGAAACGATCCAATGTTAGAATCATCAACATCCCCAAGGGGGCGGAGAAAAACAGAGGTCTAGAAGAGATATTTGAACAAATTGTAGCTGAAAACTTCCCTAATCTAGCGAGGGAAACAAACATTCGTGTCCAAGAGGCAGAGAGGACCCCTCCCAAGCTCAACCATGACAAACCTACGCCACGTCACGTCATAGTGCATTTCGCAAATATTAGATCCAAGGATACAGTACTGAAAGCGGCCAGGGCAAAGAAATTTCTCACGTACCAAGGCAAAGGCATCAGAATTATGTCAGACCTGTCTATACAGACCTGGAATGAGAGAAAGGGGGGAGCATATTTAAAGCTCTTTCAGAGAAAAACATGCAGCCAAGGATCCTTTATCCACCAAGACTGTCATTCAGAATTGATGGAGAAATAAAGACCTTCCAGAATCGCCAGTCATTGACCAATTTCGTAACCACGAAACCAGCCCTACAGGAGATATTACGAGGGGTTCTATAAAAGTAAAAAGGCCCCAAGAGTGATACAGAACAGAAAGTCACAGCCAATACAAACAAAGACTTTACTGGCAACATGGCATCATTAAAATCATATCTCTCAGTACTCAGTCTCAATGTTAATGGCTTAAATTCTCCAATAACACGCCACAGGGTTGCAGATTGGATAAAAAGAAATGACCCATCCATTTGCTGTCTACAAGAGACTCATTTCGAACCCAAAGATGCATTCAGACTGAGAGTAAGGGGATGGAGTACCATCTTTCACGCAAATGGACCTCAAAAGAAAGCTGGGGTAGCAATTCTCATATCAGATAAATTGGATTTTAAACTACAGGCTATAGTTAGAGACGCAGAAGGGCACTATATTATTCTTAAAGGAAATATTCAACAAGTGGATATGACAATTATAAATATATATGCCCCTAACAGGGGAGCAGCAAGATACACAAGCCAACTCTTAACCAGAATAAAGGGACATATAAATAAAAATACATTAATAGTAGGGGACCTCAACACTCCACTATCAGAAATAGACAGAACACCCTGGCAAAAACTGAGCAAAGAATCAAAGGCTTTGAATGCCATACTCGATGAGTTGGACCTCATAGATATATATAGAACACTACACCCCAGAACCAAAGAATACTCATTCTATTCTAATGCCCATGGAACATTCTGAAGAATAGACCATGTTCTGGGACACAAAACAGGTCTCAACCGATACCAAAAGATTGAAATTATCCCCTGCATATTCTCAGACCACAACGCTCTGAAATTGGAACTCAACCACAAGGAAAAATTTGGAAGAAACTCAAACACTTGGAGACTAAGAACCATCCTGCTTAGGAATGACTCGATAAACCAGGAAATCAAAAATCAAATTAAACAATTTATGGAGACCAATGAGAATGAAAATACAACAGTCCAAAACCTATGGGATACTGCAAAGGCAGTCCTAAGGGGGAAATACATAGCCATCCAAGCCTCACTCAAAAGAATAGAAAAATCTAAAATGCAGTTTTTATATTCTCACCTCAAGAAGCTGGAACAGCAACAGGGACAGGCCTAATCCACGCATGAGGAAGCAGTTGACCAAAATTAGAGTTGAAATCAATCAAGCAGAAACCAGAAGTACAGTAGAGCAGATCAACAGGACTAGAAGCTGGTTCGTTGAGAGAATCAATAAAATTGACAGACCACTGGCAAGACTTATCCAAAAGAAAAGACAAAGGACCCAGATTATTAAAATTATGAATGAAAAAGGAGAGGTCACGACAAACACCATTGAAATTGGAAGGATTATTAGAAATTATTATCAACAGCTATATGCCAGTAAACTAAGTAATCTGGAAGAGATGGAATCCTTCCTGGAAACCTATAAACTACCAAGATTGAAACAGGAAGAAATTGATTTCTTAAACAGGCCAATTAATTATGAAGAGATTGAGTCAGTGAAAAACAACCTTCCAAATAACAAAACTCCAGGCCCGGATGGTTTTCCTGGGGAATTCTACCAAACATTCAAAGAAGAAATAATACCTATTCTCCTAAAGCTATTTCAAAAAATAGAAACAGAAGGAAAGCTACCAAACTCATTCTATGAGGCCAATATTACCTTGATCCCCAAACCAGGCAAAGACCGCATCAAAAAGGAGAATTACAGACCGATTTCCCTAATGAATATGGATGCCAAAATCCTCAACAAGATACTTGCTAATAGAATCCAACAGTACATTAAAGGATTATCCATCACGATCAAGTGGGATTCATACCTGGGAAGCAAGCGTGGTTCAATATTCGCAAATCATTCAGCGTGATACATCATATCAACAAGAAAAGACTCAGGAACCATATGATCCTCTCAATCGATGCCGAAAAAGCATTTGACAAAATACAGCATCCTTTCCTGATTAAAACCCTTCAGAGTGAAGGAATAGAAGGTACATTTCTCAATCTCATAAAAGCCATCTATGAAAAGCCTACTGCAAATATTATTCTCAATGGGGAAAAGCTGGAAGCCTTTCCCTTAAGATCAGGAACTCGACAAGGATGCCCACTCTCACCACTATTATTCAACATAGTACTAGAAGTCCTTGCAACAGCAATCAGACGACAAAAAGGGATCAAAGGTATTCAAATCGGCAAAGAAGAAGTCAAAATGTCTCTCTTCGCAGATGACATGATACTCTATATGGAAAACCCAAAAGAAGCCACTCCCAAACTATTAGAAGTTACAGAGCAATTCAGTAACATGGCGGGATACAAAATCAATGCTCAGAAATCAGTTGCATTTCTATACATGAATAACGAGACCGAAGAAAGAGAAATTAGGGAATCCATCCCATTTACAATAGCACCAAAAACCATACGTTACCTTGGAATTAACTTAACCAGAGATGTAAAGGACCTATATTCTAGAAACTATAAATCACTCTTGAAAGACATTGAGGAAGACATAAAAAGATGGAAAGATATTCCATGCTCATGGATCAGAAGAATTAACATAGTTAAAATGTCCATGCTACCCAGAGCAATCTACACTTTCAATGCTATCCCGATCAAAATACCGAGGACATTTTTCAAAGAACTGGAACAAACAGTCCTTAAATTTGTATGGAAACAGAAAAGGCCCCGAATCTCCAAGGAACTGTTGAAAAGGAAAAACAAAGCTGGGGGCATCACAATGCCGGATTTCGAGCTGTACTACAAAGCTGTGATCACAAAGACAGCATGGTACTGGCACAAAAACAGACACATAGACCAATGGAACACAATAGAGAGCCCAGAAATGGACCCTTGGCTCTTTGGGCAACTAATATTTGATAAAGCAGGAAAAAACATCCGGTGGGAAAAAGACAGTCTCTTCAATAAATGGTGCTGGGAAAATTGGACAGCTACATGCAAAAGAATGAAACTTGACCACTCTCTCACACCATACACAAAAATAAACTCCAAATGGATGAAAGACCTCGATGTGAGACAGGAATCCATCAAAATTCTAGAGGAGAACTCAGGCAGCAACCTCTACGACATCGGCCAAAGCAACCTTTTTCATGATACATCCCCAAAGGCAAGAGAAACAAATGATAAAATGAACTTATGGGACTTCATCAAGATAAAAAGTTTCTGCACATCCAAGGAAACAGTCAGAAAAACTAAGAGGCAGCCCACAGAATGGGAGAAGATATTTGCAAATGACACTACAGATAAAGGACTGGTATCCAAGATCTACAAAGAACTTCTCAAACTCAATACATGAGAAACAAATAAACAAATCAAAAAATGGGCAGAAGATATGAACAGACACTTTTCCAATGAAGACATACAAATGGCTAACAGACACAGGAAAAAATGTTCAAAATCATTAGCCATCAAGGAAATTCAAATCAAAACCCCACTGAGATACCACCTTACGCCAGTTAGAATGGCAAAAATTGACAAGGCAAGAGACAACAATTGTTGGAGAGGATGTGGAGAAAGGGGATCCCTCCTACATTGTTGGTGGGAATGCAAGTTGGTACAGCCACTCTGGAAAACAGTGTGGAGGTCCCTTAAAAAGTTAAAAATTGAGCTACCCTATGATCCAGCCTTTGCACTACTGGGTATTTACCCCAAAGATACAGACATAGTGAAGAGAAGGGCCATATGCACCCCAATGTTCATAGCAGCAATGTCCACAATAGCTAAATCGTGGAAGGAGCCGAGATGCCCTTCAACAGATGACTGGATTAAGAAGTTGTGGTCCATATATACAATAGAATATTACTCAGCTATCAGAAAGAATGAGTTCTCAACATTTGCTACAACATGGATGGCACTGGAGGAGATAATGCTAAGTGAAATAAGTCAAGCAGAGAAAGACAACTATCATATGGGTTCTCTCATCTATGGAACATAAGAACTAGGATGATCGGTAGGGGAAGAAAGGGATAAAGAAAGGGGGGGTAATCAGAAGGGGGAATGAAACATGAGAGACTATGGACTATGGGAAACAAACTGAGGGCCTCAGAGGGGAGGGGGGTGGGGGAATGGGATAGACCGGTGATGGGTAGTAAGGAGGGCATGTACTGCATGGTGCACTCGGTGTTATACACAACTAATGAATCATCGAGCCTTACATCGGAAACCGGGGATGTACTGTATGGTGACTAACATAATATAATAAAAAATCATTAAAAAAAAAGAAAGATGAGGCATTACTACAAACCTCAGAAATAAACAGCTTTATAGAGGAATATTATGAGCAATTAAATGTGAATAAATTAGACAATGTAGATGAAATGGACAAATTCCTAGAAACACACAAGCTATGTAAACTGACTCAAGAAGAAATAGAAAATGTTTATAGGCATATGACAAGAAGTGAGATTAAATTAATAATTTTTAAAAATGTCCAAAGAAGAAAATATCAGGGCAAGATGGCTTCACTGGTAAACATTACAAAAACACTTAAAAAAGAATCAACACTAAACCTCCACAAACTTTTCACAAAATAGAATATGTGGCAACACTTCTTGCCTCATTCTGTGAGGCCAGTATTATCTTGATACCAAAACTAGACAAAGACATCACAACAACAGAAAACTGGAAACCAAGATCCCTTATGAATAAAAATACAAGGGACACCTGGGTGGCTCAGTCATTTAAGCATCTGACTGCATCTCTGGTCATGATCTCAGGGTCTTTGTATCAAGCGCCACATTGGGCTCCCCACTCAGCGGTGAGTCTGCTTGTCCCTCTCCCTTCCCCTGCTTGTGCTCTCTTTCTGTCTCTGTCTCTCTCTGTCTCTCTCACTCAAGTAAATGTATAAAATCTTAAAATAAAATAAAATAAAATAAAATAAAATAAAATAAAATAAAATAAAATAAAATAAAAATAAAGATGCAAAACTACTTTAATAGAACTAGCCAATTTATTCCAACAACATATAAAAGTATTATCTACCATGAACAAGTAGGATTTATTCCAGGAATATAAATTAACATGCAAAAGTCAACATAATACAATACATAAACAGAATTAACTAATAAAATCTCAATAGATGCAGAAAATTATTTTATAAAAACCAGCACCCACTCACGAGGAAAACACTCAACAAACTAGAAATAGGGAGCCTCATAAAAGCCACCTACAAAAGAACCACAGTTGCCGACACACTTAATGGTGGATAACTAAACACTTTCTCACCAAGGCCAAGAAAACAAAGATGTATGCTTTCGCCACCTCTTTTCAACATTCTACTGGAGAGTTTAGCTAAGACAATTTGGTAAGGAAAAGAAATATGTCATTCAAATTTGAGGGGAAGATGTAAAGCTCGGAGATAACATGACTTTACATAGAGAAAAACCTAAGGACTCAACAAAAACACTATTAAAACTAAAAAACTACATCATGTTGTAGAATACAAGATCAGGATTTAAAAATCAATTGTATGTAGAGTTATATGACTTCTTTATAGATTTTGGATACAAATAATTTATCAAGTAAGTCCTTTACAAACATCTTCTCCCATACCAGACGCTGCTTTTTAGTTTTGTTGATTATTTCCTTTGCTGTGCGGAAACTTTTTATTTTGATGAAGTCCCAATAGTTTATTTTATCCTTTGTTTCCCTTCCCTCGGGAGACATATCTAGAAAGAATTTGCTGTGGCTGATGTCAAAGACGTTACTGCCCGTGTTCTCCTCTAGGACTTTGATGTTTTCCTGTCTCACATTTAGGTCTTTCATCCATTTTGAATTTACCTTTGTGTATGGCATACAAAAGTGGTCCAGTTCCATTCTTTTGCATGTTGCTATCCAGTTCTCCAAACACCATTTTTGAAGAGACTGTCATTTTCCCATGGAATATTCTTTCCTGCTTTGTTGAAGATTAACTGACCATATAGTCTTGGGTTAATTTCTGGGTTTTCTATTCTGTTCCATTGATCTATGTGTGTATTATTGTGCCAGTATCATAGTGTCTTGATTCCTATAGGTTTGCAATATAACTTGAAGTGTGGAATTGTGATGCCTCAAGCTTTGTTTTCCTTTTACGAGACTGCTTTGGCTTTACAGGGTCTTTTGTGGTTGCATACAAATTATGGGAGTGTTCTAGCTCTGTGAAAAATGACGGTGGTATTTTGATACGGATTGCATTAGATGTGTAGATTGCTTTGGGTAGTATAGACATTTTAACAATATTTGTACTTCCAATCAATGAGCATGGGATGCTTTTCCATATCTTTGTGTCATCTTCAATCTCTTTCATCAGTGTTTTAGAGTTTTCAGAGTACACTTCTTTTACCTCTTTGGTTGGGTTATTCCTATGTATCTTATGGTTTCTGGTGTATTTGTAAATGGGGTTGATTCCTTAATTTCTCTTTTTGCTGCTTCATTATTTGTGTTTAGAAATGTAACAGATTTCTTTTTTCTTTATAAGATTTTGTTTATTTATTTGAGAGAGAGCATGAGCGGGGGTTGAGGGGCAGAAGCAGACTCCCTGCTGAGCAGGGAGACCAATGCAGTGCTGGATTGCCAAGACCCAGAAATGATGACCTGAGCTGAAGGCAGATGTTTAACTGAACCCCCCAGGTACCCCAAAATGCAACAGATTTCTGTACATTGATTTTGTATCCTGAGACTTTATTGAACTCAGTTCCAGTAGTTTTTTGGTGGATTTTTTTTTTAATTGCAATCTTTATTTTTTTATAATATTTTTTATTATGTTAGTCACCATACAGTACATCCCTGGTTTTTGATGTAAAGTTCGATGATTCATTAGTTGTGCATAACACCCAGTGCACCATGCAATACGTGCCCTCCTTACTACCCATCACCAGCCTATCCCATCCCCCCAACCCCTCCCCTCTGAAGCCCTCAGTTTGTTTCTCAAGAGTCCATAGTCTCTCATGCTTCATTCCCCCTTCTGATTACCCCCCCTTTCTTTATCACTTTCTTCTTCTACCGATCTTCCTAGTTCTTATGTTCCATAGATGAGAGAAACCATATAACTGTCGTTCTCTGCTTGACTTATTTCACTTAGCATTATCTCCTCCAGTGCCGTCCATGTTGCAGCAAATGTTGAGAAATCGTTCTTTTTGATAGCTGAGTAATATTCCATTGTATATATGGACCACAGCTTCTTAATCCAGTCATCTGTTGAAGGGCATCTCGGCTCCTTCCTTGGTGGAGTTTTTTAAGGTTTTTCATATAGAGTATCATGTCATGTGCAAGGTTTTTCATATAGAGTATCATGTCATGTGCAAATAGTGAAACTTTTACCTCTTCCTTGCTGATCTGGATGCCTTTTATTTCTTTTTGTTGTCTGATTGCTGTGGCTAGGACTTCCAGTACTATGCTGAATAACATTGGTCACAGTGAACATCCCTGTCTTGTTTCTGACCATAGAGGAAAAGCTCTCAGTTGTTCCCCACTGAAGATGTTAGCTCTGAGTTTTTCATGTATGGCCTTTATTATGTTGGGGTATGTTCCCTCTAACCTTACTTTGTTGAGGGTTTTTATCATGAATGGATGTTGTACTTTGTCTAATGCTTTTTCTGCATGGATTGAAGGGATCATATGGTCCTTATCCTTTCTTTTATTAATGTGGTGTATCACAGTGATTGATTAGCAAATATTGAACCATGCTTGCAACCCAGGAACAAATCCCACTTGATCAGGGTGAGTGATTCTTTTAATATGTTGTTGGATTCTGTTTGTTAGTATTTTATTGAGAATTTTTGCATCCGTATTCATCATGGATATTGGCTAGTAGTTCTCTTTTTGGTGGAGTCATTATCTGGTGTTAGTATATAAACAATGCTGACCTCATAGATGAAGTTGGAAGTTTTATTTCCTTTTTATTTTTTGGAATAGTTTGAAAGGAATAGATATCAGGTCTTTTTTAAATGTTTGGTAGAATTCACCTGTGAAGCCATCTTGTCCTGGACATTTGTTTGCTAGGATTTTTTGATTACTGATTCAATTTCTTTGCTGGTTTTCAGTCTGCTCAAGTTTTCTATTTGTTCCTCTTTTCTTTTGGTAGTTAACATGTTTGGAAGAATTTATCCATTTCTTCTAGTTTGTCTAACTTGTTGCAATATGTTTTTTCATAATATTCTAATTGTATTTCTGTGGTGGTGTTGTTATTTATCCTCTCTCATTTGTGATTTTATTTATTAGGATCCTTTCTCCTTTCTTTTTGTAAGTCTGATAAACATTTATCAATTTTATTCGCTTTTTCAAAGAACCAGCTTCTGGTTTCATTGATTTGTTCCATTGGTTTTTAGTTTCTATATCATTTATTTCTGCTTTAATCTGTAGTAATCCCCTCCTTCTGCTGGCTTTAGACTTTATTTGTTGCTCTTTTTCTACCTCATCTAGGTGTAAGGTTAGGTTCTTTACTTGAAAATTTTCTTGCCTCTTGAGGTATGCATGTATTGCTATATCTTTCCATCTTAGGACTATTTTGCTGCATTCCAAAGATTTTGGACCATTGTGTTTTCATTTTCATTTTCTTCCATGTATTTTTTAATTTCTTTTTTAATTTCTTGGTTGACCAATTCCTTGTTTAGTAGCATGTTGGTTAACTTCCATATATTTATGATCCTTCCAAACTTTTTCTTGCAGTTGACTTCTAGTTTCATAGGATTCTGGTCAGAAAATATGCCTGGTATGATCTCAATCTTTTTGTACTTCAGGCCTGATTTGTGATCCAGTATATGATCTATTCTGGAGAATGTCCCATGTGCACTTGAAAAGAATGTGTATTCTGCTGCTTTAGGATGGACTGTTCTAATTATATCTGCTAAGTCCATCTGGTCCAGTGTGTCATTCAAAGCCATTTTTCCTTGTTAATTTTCTGCTTAAATGATCTGTCCATTGATGTAAGTGGAGTGTTCAAGTCTCCTACTATTATTGTATTATTATCAATGATTTCCTTTAGGTTTGTTATTTATTGTTTTATATATTTGGGTGCTCCCATGTTGTGTATACGGATATTCACAATTGTAAGATCTTCTTGTTGACTTGTCCCTTTTATTATGATATAGTGCCCTTTTTCATCTGATGTTTCAGTCTTTGGTTTAAGGTCTAGTTTGTTTCCAAAATAATTATTGCTATTCTGGCTTTCTTTGGATGTTCATAATCATGATGTTTTTTCTTCCACTCACTTTCAATCTCCAGGTGTCTTTAGGTCTCAAATGAGTGTCTTGTAGGCAGTATGTAAATGCATCTTTTTTTTTAATCCATTCTGATACCCTATGTCTTTTGATTGGTGCATTTAGTCCATTTAAATTCAGAGTTAATTATTGATAATGTGTTTAGTGACATTTTATTGCTTGTTTTGTCATTATTTCTGGAGATTTTCTCTGATCCTTTCTTATCTTTGTAACTTTTGATCTTTCCTTTCCATTCGAAGAGTACCCTTTAATATTTCTTGCAAGGATACTTTACTGATCACAAACTCCTTTAATTTTTGTTTGTCTGGGAAACTCTTTATGTCTCTTATTCTGAATGATAGCCTTGCTGGATAGAATGTTCTTGGCTGCAGATTTTTCCATTCAGCAGGTTGCATATATCATGTCACTCCCTTCTGGCTTGCTGAGCTTCTGTGGAAAGAGGTGCAGCTAGCTTTATTTGTCTTTCCTTGTTAGTTAGGGACTTCTTTTACCTTGCTGCTTTTAGGATTTTTTTCTTCATTACTATTTTTTGCTAATTTAATTGCAATATATCTTGGTGTTGGCCTGCTTTTGTTGATTTTGATGGGAGTTCTCTGTGACTCTGGGATCTAGATGTCCATTTCCTTCCCAATATTAGGGAAATTTGCAGCTATTATTTCCTCAAATAAATGTTCTGCCACCTTTTCTCTCTCTGCTTCTTCTTGTACTCCCATAATGCAAATGTTACTGTGTTTGATGTAGTCACTGAGTTACCTAAGTCTATTCTCATATTCCATAATTCTTTCTTTTCTTCAGTTTCATTATTTTCCATTATTTTATCTTCCATATCACTTATTTGTTCCTTGGCTTCTACCGTCCTTGTGTTCATTACATCCAGTCTGATTTGAATCAGAGTTACTGCATTTTTCATTTCTGACTGTTTTTTTTTTAACTTTTTTATCTCTGCAATAAGGGCCTCCTGAAGTCTTCCATTCTTTTCTCAAACCCAGTGAGTATCCTTAGGATTTTTGCTTTAAATTCTCCCTCATGCATATTGATTATATCTGTTTCTATCAGATCTCTGGCCATGACTTTATCTTGTCTCATTTGGTATGAAATCCCCCATCTTGACATTTTGTCTAAATCTCTGACTTCTTCTTTGTGTTAGAAAAGCCTATTCTGTTTCTTGCTCCTGAGAATAATGGCTTTATGCAGAAGAGGTCATATACTGTCCAGGGCCCGGCAGTTGAGGAATTTCTCTGGTATGTCCTACCTGCACTCTGTGTAGTGTTTTGACTGCTCTGTCCTTCAGGCCAGTTATCTAGAGAGGCTCTCTGTGTATGCTGAGAGTGGGGGAGGGAAATGTTGTCTGCTGGCTCCTTTGTCCCTGGAGATATGTCCCTGTGAATGCTACCCCTTAGGCAAGTGCTCCAAGAAGAGTGAATAATCTCCCCACTGTGTGCCTGAGGCATTCCTCAAATCACTGTTTCCTTTCAATCTGCCCCTGGCTTGTTTGCCTAACTTCTCTCCCTGAGAACTGCAGTGCCCTCAGGGCTCTATCCCAGCCAAGCCCACTGACCTTTAAAACTCCACTCTTCAAAGCCACCCCCTCATTGCAAAAACTCAGAAAAATCAGCCCCACTCATTTCCCCAGGCAACAGCTCTGGGAAAGTGCTCTCCTTATGCATTCCCATGTGCTCCTCTCTCCCTTGCCTTTCCCTGCAACCAGGTCTCCCTCCCCTCTGCAGTACCTGCAGTCCCTTTCTCCCCCAAACCACATCTCTGCACTTCCTACTTCCATGTGGCCTCTCCTCTCCCTCTAGTTGTGGAGTTTGTTCTGTCAGTCTTGAGGTTGACTTCTTGGGTATTCAGAATGATTTGATAGTTATCTAGTTGTGTTCTGGGGACAAGAGGAGCCTAGTGTCCCTCTACTATGCAGCCACCTCAGTTGCTCCTCTACCTAAAGTTAGTATTCATAGGGGCGCCTGGGTGGCACAGCGGTTAAGCGTCTGCCTTCGGCTCAGGGCGTGATCCCAGCGTTATGGGATCGAGCCCTGCATCAGGCTCCTCCGCTATGAGCCTGCTTCTTCCTCTCCCACTCCCCCTGCTTGTGTTCCCTCTCTCGCTGGCTGTCTCTATCTGTGTTAAATAAATAAATAAAATCTTAAAAAAAAATAAAGTTAGTATTCATAGCACAATAAATTGAACCAAAAAAAAGGGTCTGTGCAGAAAGCTAGAAAGGCCAATACAGGAACCATCACCCTTTCTGTCCTGTACACACATAGTGATAGCTCCTCAAGGCCAAAATGTATCACCACTTAATAGGCTCATATTTTGTTGCCTTGTTTTTTAGATATGCAGGCAGGCAGCAATCTTTATTTAAAAGAACTTTTCCTATTTCTTATAACTACTTGCAAGTAGTAACTATCTGGGAATTCTGGTGATGGCTTCCCAGACACTGCGCTATCAGTCTAGAAATTGTCCCATTTTAAAAACCCTTATTCTTCATAGCCAACTTAGAATAAACCTCTTCAGCAATAATTTGGGGATCCTCTTGCCCCTACTTGTTCTATCATTACCAGTCTAGTAGAGCAATGTCAGGATAATTTATAGATGCAAATAAATTCCATACTATAATGTCCAAAAAGCATATGGTATGTTTTAACTATATAATATGGAAAGAGTTTATATGCATTTAATGCAATGCACAGGCAATTACGCTATCTTCTATGAGTAAATCTGTAACTATTCTGAAATAACTGTCTCACATCATTTCTTTTCTAGGTAAGATTTGCAATTTTTTTGAAATTGAGAAAATAACATTTAAACTAATAAAGTTGAAGTTGTTAAAAAAGGAGATTTTTACAACACTACTTAAAATAATAAGAGTAAAAAGTAGTGACTATATATGAAAAGTAAATAAGGAAAATAGAATGTATTTTTTAGATAAGGAAAGATATAAAGGACATAGTAGGGGAGTTGGCAAAGGAAAAAACAAAGTAATTTTGTTCTACTAAAGTAAAATAATTGTTCCAGGAAAAAGATAGGACAAAACCTAAATAGATATAGAAAGTTGTAAAATGTTTGTGGAAAAGAAATCTGGAGAAAAGAATTATATATATGATCAAGTTGGCTAGAGATTGAATTGTTATATAAGGGTTTTAAAATTAAGCCTTAACACCCATAATATATTTATGTAGAATGAAAAATTCTTTTACCTATTAAAATGACAAAGCTTTCTTGGAGTATTGATTTGCTTTTGATAAGATATTGTGAAAGGTTTTATCTTTCAAAGCAATATATTCAAAAAACCAAGATTTTGTGCTTTATCAAAATAATTTCCTGTACAACTATGTAATCCTTATATTTGTCCTTGAAATCTTTTTTTCCTTTTTTTTTCAAGATTTATTTACTTATTTTAGAGAGAGAGCAAATGAGCATGAGTGGGAGGGACAGAAGGAGAGGGAGAGAGAATCTCAAGCAGAGTCCACGCCAAATGATCAGGAGCCCAAAGTGGGGCTCAATCTCATGACCCTGAGATCACAACTTGAGCCAAAAGTAAGAGTTAGATGCTTAACCAACTGCATTACCCAGGCGCCCCCGTCTTTGAAATTTTTTGTTGTCACAGTGGTCAAATAGATAATTAAATATTGTTTCATAATGATCTGTGATCTTATTTGGTCAAGTAATCCAAAAATTTTTGATATTTTTAACAAACTTCCCCAAATCAAATTCTAGTAGACTTTTTTGTAATATATATATTTTTAATTTGAATATACTTGACACAATTTACATCAGTTTCAGTTGTACACGGTGACTCAACAATTTTATACATAATTATGCTTTGTTCACCACAAGCATAGCTACCATCTGTCTCCATAATAGCTATTACAATATCATTGGCTATATACCTGATGTTGTGCCTTTTATTCCCATGATTTATTCATTCCATAACTGGAAGCCTGTATCTCCCACATTTCTTCACCCATTTTGCCCAACCCCCACCACCATAATTCTATGAGTTTTAGACAGCCCCTGGAACTTCTCAAAAGATTTGTTCCCTCTCCTTATAAAAAATGAGATGTTACAATAATTATGATTATCTAATATGTTAATTTATATAGGGAGCATTGTCAAAAGTAATACTTCTCTAATGTTATATTTGTACAGGCATATATTCTAAGTGTTCTAGAAATAATGTAATATTCCTAAAATCCTGATGTGTCCTGTTATAAAGATAATTCTAGGTATTTTCATGAAATGGTGTGCTGCAGAAATCACCAAATCTGCTTGTCACTTGCATCATAATGAACTCGCTTCAGATCTCTAACTATTGCTATTTTTTAAGTCTTTTGTCCTTTATGGACAGTTATGGTTTTAAGTGTTTCATCTTCAAAGAGACTTATAATTTGACAAATACTCTAAAACACGGGTTTTGATAAATTTAAGAGCATAACACTGAAGTGGATAAGAATTTCTCAAATTCTAATAGAAAACGGATTTCTTCAATGTTTTGTTTTCCAGATTTAAAGGACCCCTTTTTCTCCTCTCCTTTAAGCTATTTATAACTTACAACTTGGTAAACTGTATCTTTACAACAAAGGTTGAAGCCTTTATCTTTTTCTCCCTACCTTATCCTTCCAGAATTCTGAAACTCTTTTAAATATTCTTATTTTCTATGACAGAAAATTTACATAAGTTCAATAAAACTCTGTTCTCCTTGTAACAGGATGCCCAATGCACCTGGCCATTGATTACTTGCTGAATAAGGAGGCATGGAGGCATGTATTTAATAGTAATACCACCTGTTGTACATGGATAAACTCCTCTGGGAAAGCAAACATGCAATTGCATAAAAACAGAAAACAAGCTCATTGGCCATGATGAATTTCATCTAAAGACCTCAGGTCTTTTAATCTATTTAACTGGTTACCTTCAGGATTGGGCACTTGGTTTAGAATTATCATACAAATCGTACTTATCATAGTACTTTAAATGATTTTTTATATAATTATTTTAAAACTTTGTACCTATTGCCTGTCAAATTTCTGCAAAAATAATGCACCAAATAGGGTGATGGTAGCTCAGTGTTTTGAGATGATCTCCAATGCTTATGACCTTGATAAGATAAATACTTTAGATGGGAAGTACATAAACGTTCTCTCTACTACCCTTCCTTTTTACTTAAATGTGACCTCAGTGGTTTCCAATCATTACACACTCAACTGGTTTCATTATGTTTTTTATACTACTCTGTAATTTAATGGTTCTTAAATGCATATCCAAACTTATTCTTTCTGCTGTACCCAAGCTCAGTCACATGCTTTATGTTTTCCCATATGACCATACTTGGCATTACTAAAATTCACAAAGCTGACAAGCCATATGAATCTACCTTCTTACCTACGATAGCAGAACAGGATCACTAATGTCCCCGTCCAAGGTACAGGAGGGAACCAGAGCAGGTATTGAAGACCACTCTGGTAATGAGGGGTCAAATGTTGACCTGTGATGTTTTCCAGAGGAGATATCTCAATCAAAAGGGGGCCGGGAATCAAACTGAGGATTACGTGGGAGGGGGGTGGGGCGATGGGGTAACTTGGTGATGGGTATTAAGGAGGGCACATGTGGTGATGAGCACTGGGTGTTATATACAACTAATGAATTGCTGAACACTACATCAAAAACTAATGATGTACTATATCTGGCTAACTGAACATGATAATAAAAAGGGGGGATGTAAATTTGTTTAAAACCTCTGAACATGAAACTTTATTTTAGGACTAAAAACTTTATTCTGCTTTTTGGAAATAGGGACTACACTGAACTACTGAAGTGGGCAGAAGTATATGACTGAACACAAGACTGCTACACCCACATTCATGAACAAAACTGGACTCTCTGCACATATATTTTCCTAGTAACAGACACAGGGTACCCAGAAAACCAGTGAGTTGTAAAACATAATTATATCTTCCAATCATAACCTTTGGAAAACAGCTTCCATGAACTTCCTAAAAACTCCACAATTTACTAATGAAGACCCCTGACTTTTACTCCTCAACAGAACACATTTGTGATGCTACCTGAATCTGTGCTCCCTGAACTGCAATTCTAAGACCCCCAAATAACTGCTTTTATTTCAGTACTTCCTCTTTTCTTGGCTGAAAACAGAAAAAGAGATATACAATATTTTATTAGTTTCTGCTAGAACACAGTGATTTGATATTTATAAATGTTATGTAATGGTCACCACAATAAGACATTACCATATATCACAATGCAAAGTATTACAACATTATTTATTACATTCCCTATGTTGTACATTACATCCCCCTATATTTATTTTTTAACTGGAAGATCTTACATTACATTTAATAGTCATGTCTCTCCTAGGTTCCTTTTACCTGTGACAGTTACTCAGTCTTTCCTTATATTAACGACCTTGACAATTTTAAAGAGCATTAGTCAGGTATTTTGTAAAATACCATCCAATCAGAATTTTCTGATATTTCTCTCATAACCTAGGGTTAAATGTTTTGGGGAGCAAAATACAAAAGTGCCATTCTTATCACATCATATCACAGACAAACACTATCAACATGACTTATCATTGTTAATGTTGACATTGTTTACCTGGATGAAGCAGTGTTTCTCAAGATTGTCCACACTAAAATTAGTGTTTCTTTCCTTTATTCCATACTGTACCTTTGAAAGGAAAACACTGTGTACAGCCCACACTCAAAGAGAGGGGAGTTATGCTCCACTTCCTTGAGTGTATAATATTTACATAAATTATTGCCCAACTGATTTTTACCTAAAGTATAAAAACTATTGATTGAAAGAAGGATAGCCTTTTCAACATAAAGTGCTGGAGCCATTAAACATGAGGCATAAAAATGAACCTCAACCCAAGGCCCACACCTTATACAAAAAAATTAACTCAATATGGACCATAGCCCTAAACCTAAAACAATAAATTTTAGAAGAAAACTTGGAGAAAATCTTTAGGTCGTAGTCCTTGCTGAAAAGTTCTTATACTTTATACTGAAAGCATGATCTATAAAAGAAACATATCTATAAATGGAATTTCATCAAAATTTTAAAATTTTACTCTGCAAAGGACCCTGTTAAGAGGATGAAAAGACAAGCTATAGACTGGGAGAAAATATTTACAAACCACACATATCAGAAAAGCTTCACAGAACATAGAATATATAAAGAATAACCAAAATTGAAAACTAAATACAAACAATCCAATCAGAAACTGGGCAACAGATATAAAGAAATATTTCACTGAAAGGGATATATAGATTGCAAATCAGTACAAGATATGATACTCAACATCATTAGCTATCTCGGAAGTGCAAATGAAGGCAACAATGAGATACTGTTATATACTTATCAAAAAGGCTAAAATAGTAACAATATCAAAAGCTGACAAGGATGCAGAAAAACTGAATCACATATACTATTGTTGCAAATGTAAAACTGTGAAACCACTATGGAAAAAAGTTTGAAATTTTCCAAGGGCCTCATTTTAACTTAATGAGGCTACCTCATTTTCAAAGACCTTTTTAAAGACCCTACCTCCAAATACTGTCACATTCTGAGGTACTGGGGATTGGGAGACTTCATCATATGAAATCTGGGGGGAAGGACACAATTCAGCCCATAGCAATAGCTACATAAATCAATGTTATACCAGTGGCTTAACTTGTTATGTCTGAGTT
The DNA here is from genome assembly GCF_023065955.2 of Ursus arctos. Taxonomy (NCBI): domain Eukaryota; kingdom Metazoa; phylum Chordata; class Mammalia; order Carnivora; family Ursidae; genus Ursus; species Ursus arctos. Next base: position 54,391,022 of record NC_079873.1, read on the forward strand.
TTTAATGTTTTTTCCCCAGAATAAAAATAAATTATATCTATTAAAATAAATAAATAAATAAAATATAAAAATACCATAAAACCTAGCAATCATATTCCTGGGCAGTTACCCCATAGAAATGAAAACATATGCCTGCCCCAAATCCTCTACACAAATATTTATTGCAGCTTTATTAGTAATCAAAACCTGGAAACAACCCAGATATCTTTCACCAAATGAATGGTTAAACTATGATATAACCCTACCAAGGAGTGTTATCTGGCAACAAAAAGGAAAAAAATATTGATACACACAACAACTTGAAAGATTTTCCAGAAAATTGTTGTGAATGGGGAAAAAACTCAGTCTCAAGAAATCATATTCTATATGATTCCATTTGTATAGCATTCTCAAAAGGACAAAAATATAGAGATGGAGATCATATTCTTGGTTGCCAGGGAATAAGGATGGTGGCAGGAAGGTGTGTAAGTGCAAATACAAAGGGGTAGCACAAAGGAGATCTTTGTGGTAATGGGCTAGTTATAAATCTTGATTGAAGTTATAGTCACACAAATCTACAAATGTAATGAAATGCATACGACATTACATACACACTGTACCAATGTCAGTTTCCTGGTTGTGATATTGTATAATAGTTATTTAAGAAGTAGCCATTGTGATAAACTCAATGAAAGTACAAGCAACATTTTTGTACTTTCTTTGTAATTCCCTATGATTCTTTTTTAAAGATTTATTTATTTATTTACTTATTTATTTATTTATTTGAGAGAGAGGGAGAGCAGAGGGGTGGGGCAAAGGGAAAGGAGAGAGTCCCAAGCAGACTCCTTGCTAACCACAGAGCACGACACAGGACTTGATCTCATGAACCTGAGATCATGACCTGAGCTGAAACCAAGAGTTGGTCGCTTAACTGACTGAGCCACCCAGGCACCCTAATTTCCTGTGATTCTATAATTATTTCAGAAATATATACATATTTTTTAAATTTTTTATTATGTTATGTTAGTCACCATACAGTACATCCTTAGTTTTTGATGTAGTGTTCCATGATTCATTGTTTGCATATAACACCCAGTGCTCCATGCAATATGTGCCCTCCTTAATACCCATCACCGGCCTATCCCAGTCCCCCACCCCCCTCCCCTCTAAAACCCTCAGTTTGTTTCCCAGAGTCCATAGTCTCTTATAGTTCATTCCCCCTTCTGTTTACCCCTCCTTCATTCTTCCCTTCCTTCTCCTACTGATCTCCTACCAATCTCCTGCTATTCCTTATGTTCCATAAATGAGTGAAACCACATGATAATTGTCTTTCTCTCCTTGACTTATTTCACTTAGCATAATCTCCTCCTCATCCATGTTGCTGCAAATGTTGGGTAATCATTCTTTCTGATGGCTGAGTAATATTCCACTGTATATATGGACCACATCTTCTTTATCCATTTGTCTGTTGAAGGGCATCTCGGCTCCTTCCATGATTTAGCTATTGTGGACAAAGCTGCTATGAACACTGGGGTGCACATGGCCTTTCTCTTCACTATGTCTGTATCTTTGGGGTAAATACCCAGTAGTGCAATTGCTGGGTCATAGGGTAGCTCAATTTTTAACTTTTTGATGGACCTCCACACTGTTTTCCAAAGTGGCTGTACCAACTTGCATTCCCACCAACAGTGTAAGAGGGTTCCCCTTTCTCCACATCCTCTCCAACATTTGTTGTTTCCTGCCTTGTCCATTTTTGCCATTCTAACTGGCATAAGGTGGTATCTCAAGGTGGTTTTCATTTGAATTTCCCTGATGGCTAATGATGTTGAACATTTTTTCATGTGTCTATTAGCCATTGGTATGTCTTCATTGGAAAAGTGTCTGTTCATATCTTCTGCCCATTTTTTCTTCTTTTTTTCTTTTTTTTTCTGTCCATTTTTTTATTTGATTATTTGTTTCTTGGGTATTGAGTTTGAGAAGTTCTTTGTAGATCTTGGATACCAGTCTTTTAGCTGTAGTGTCATTCGCAAATATCTTCTCCCATTCTGTGGGTTGCCTCTTTGTTTTGATGACTGTTTCCTTTGCTGTGCAGAAACTTTTTATGTTGATGAAGTCCCACAAGTTCATTTTATCTTTTGTTTCTCTTGCCTTTGGAGATGTGTCATGAAAGAAGTTGCTGCGTCCAATGTCAAAGAGGTTACAGCCTATGTTCTCCTCTTTGATTTTGATGGATTCCTGTCTCACATCAAGGTGTGTCATCCATTTGTAGTTTATCTTTGTGTATGGTGTGAGAAACTGGTCAAGTTTCATTCTTTTGCATGTAGCTGTCCAATTTTCCCAGCACCATTTATTGAAGAGACTGTCTTTTTTCCACTGGATGTTTTTTTCCTGCTTTGTCAAAGATTAGTTGCCCATAGAGCCGAGGGTCCATTTCTGGAGTCTCTATTCTGTTCCACTGGTCTATTTTTTAAACTGAAAAAGCTATCCAATTATTTATTGGCCTGATAGCAAAACCAGTTTTAGCCACAGTGGCTTTCTTTCTGTTCCTTGATGTTACCAGAAACATGCACACTTCAGGGGCATTAAAATTTCCCCCAGATGTCTTTACTGAAATGTCACTTTACCAGAGAGCCTTCCTTATAAATCCTTATCTAAGATCACATACACCCTACACACACACACACATATATATATATATATATATACTCTATCCCCATTCCTGCTTATTTTATATTTAGCATTTGTCAAAATTTAACATACTATATATATATATATATGTACACGTATATATATACATATATATATGTATGCGTATATATATACATATATATATATAATTATCTTGTTTATGATCTGTCTTCTTCCTAGAATACAAAGTTTAATGAAAGCAAGGATTTTTACGTACTTTATTCATTACTATCTCCACATTTATTAAAATAATACATGGAACACAATATGAAATTAATAAATATGTGTTGAATGAGTGAATGATAAAATGCACATGGAAAGAAAATTATAGACCATACTCATTTATGAAGATAGATGCAGAAATCTGAAACAAAATATTGGTGTATAAGCAATCCATAAGAAAGTCACTGTTAAGAAGGAAATCCTGCCACATACAACAACATGGATGGACACTAAAGGCATTATGTTAAGTGAAATAAATCAGACAGAGAAAGACAAATACTGTATTATCTCACTTACATGGAGAAGCTAAAAAAAAAAAAACCCTCAGAAAAAGAGATCAGATTTGTGTTTACCAGAGACAGGGAGTATGGAGTGGGAGCCTGGATTAATTAGATGAAGTTGGTCAAAAGATACAAACTTCCAGTTTTAAGATAAATAAGTACCTGGGAGGCAATGTACAACACAATGGACTAGTTAACAGGGCTGTATGGTATATTTAAAAGTTGCTGAGGGGCGCCTGTGGCACAGCGGTTAAGCGTCTGCCTTCGGCTCAGGGCGTGATCCCGGCGTTATGGGATCGAGCCCCACATCAGGCTCCTCTGCTATGTGCCTGCTTCTTCCTCTCCCACTCCCCCTGCTTGTGTTCCCTCTCTCGCGGGCTGTCTCTATCTCTGTCAAAAAAAAAAAAAAAGTTGCTGAGAGAGTAGAGCCTAAAAGTTCTCATCACAAGGAAAAAAATATTTTTTCCCGTTTTTTATACATACAAGGAAATGCACGTCAGGTAAACTTACTGTGGTATTCTTTTTGTGATAAAGGGAAATCAAGTCATTATGCTACACATCTTAAATTTATGTAGTGCTGTATGTCAAATATATTTCAATAAAACTGAAAACAAGTCACTATATATCATGTTCAAGTAAGGTTTATTCTAAGAATTCAAGGATAATCCAATATCAAAAAATCTATTAGTGTAATTTACCATATTTATAACATGAGGATACAAAAAACCACTTGATAAAAGTACCACACTCATTCATATTCATTATTAGCAAAAAGAAAAAAAGAAAAACAGCCTAAGGCAAGAAAGGAGCTTCCTTAACCTGACAACTACTATCTACCAAAACCATCAAACGCCAGATGTAATGGTGAATTTTTAGAAGCATTCCCATTAAAGTACAGACCAAATCCAGGACACCCCTGTAACTCTTACTAACAAACATTATGTGGTAATTCCAGCCATTGCACTGAAGTTAGACAAGAAAAAGAAATATGAAGTATAAAGCCTGGAAAGAAAATCTTAAAATTAGAGGTGACATAATTTACCACTTAGCCAATCCAAGCAAACCTATAGGCAAATCATTAGAACTAATGAGACTTCATCAAGGTTCCTATATACAAGATCAACATATAAAAATTAATAGAATTCTTATATGTCAAAAATAATTAGAAAATATAGCTTAAAGGGATTCATTATAGCAACTAAAAGAATAAGCTACCTTAAAGTAAACCTAAGAACAGAAGTGCATGATTTTATGTAAAATATTTTAAACAATGTTGAAAGACACAAATATCCCCATATCAATATAGAAATCACCCATTTCCATACGTGGAAAAACTGAATTATCATAAGGGGCCAGTTCTCTCAATCTATAAATCCAATTAAATTCCAATCAATAGGATTTTTTTATGGAACTTGATAAGCTCAATCATTCAAAAGAAAGGTGCCAGTCCAAGAATAGTAAGGAAAGTAATGAATAACAAGTTGGTCAAACGCTCCCTACCAACAGGCTAGATTTGTTTTATGATAAAGCTAAATGTGAATATCAAATCTTTAAAACTTACAGAAGAAAACAAAATACCTTTATAACTTTAGTGTAACAATTTTTAAAGATACAAAATGTGCAAATAATAAAGGAAAATATGAATATATTTAACAGTTAAAAACTTCTTTATGACAAAAGGCACCACAAACAAGATGAAAAGGGAGAGAAAGTGAACTGAGTGCCTTTGGCAATGGAAAAGACTAAGGAATAGGGGCAAGTTTTTTGTAACATATTTAACAGAATTAACTTCTGGAATATAAAAATGACACTTATAAAACAATAATAAGAGCTAGCAAACCAAAAGACAAAATGGATAAATAATACAAAAATAAGCAATTCACAAAAGCTGAAATGCAAATGGCCAATAAACATATTGTAAAATGCTCAATTAATAGTTTAAAAAATATAAAGTCGGGTCCAAGATGGTGAGGTAGGAAGACCCTGAACTCACCAGCTCCGTGGAACACACCAAATTACACCTATATATAGAACAATTCTTCCTGAAGAACTGAGGGCCAACTGAACAGCATCTGCATGATAAAAGACACAGAGGACAGCAAAAGAGAACACCAAGAGAGGGGGAAACATGGTCACAAAGGGAAACCTCACCCTGATGCTGAGAATGGCAGTGGGGAGGGATAATACAAGGGACCAGGAACAGATTCCTCTTTGCCAGGCCACAGACAAAAGGTATGGTTTAAAAGAACAATTACTTTATCAAAGAGACAACACTAGAACTTTGACAAATGACAGAAGAGCTTCAGCAACCCTCTCTGAGTCAGAGAGACTGGAGATCTACACAGTTTACATTCTCCCTCTAACTTAAAAAGCCCAGACCAGAACTGGGTCTAGACATCATAACCAGAGGGTCTGGTCCACACAGTGAGCTTGATGCCTCAGTGAGTTCCAGGTCTGCAAGCCCATACCAGGCCAGGTCATACTGAGGCACAGAGAAAAAAAAAAGTCGCAATTTAAAAGGACCAAAGGAGCTGCGCAAATGCTGTCTCCACTTTCACATTAAAAGCCCAGATAAAAACAGAGCACAGTGGACACAGTGAGTTTGCTGACTGAGTGGGTTCAGAATCCACAAGCCCACAACAGCTCTGGTTATGCTGGGACACAGAAAATAAGCCAAGAGGTTTTTTTCCTATCTTTTTTTTCTTTTTTTTTAAATTATCTATTTAAATTTTTTAATTAATTTTTTTTTTTTTTTGGAGAGAAAGAGAGCACAAGTGGGGTGGGAAGGGGCAGTGGGAGAGGGAGAGAGAGAATCCCAAACAGGCTCCACATCCAATACAGAACTCATCCCATGACCCTGAGATCATGACCTGAGCCGAAATCAAGTCACATGCCCAACTGAGTGAGCCACTCAGGTGTCCCCTCTTTGTTCTTTTTTATTGGCTTTCATTTTAATTCCAGTATTGTTAACATATAGCATTATATTAGTGCCAGGTGTACAATACAGTGATTCAACAATTCTATTACATCACCCAGTGCTCATAATAAATGTACTACTTAATCCACATCACCAATTTAACACATTCCTCTTCCCACCTCCCCTCTCCTATCAGTTTGTTCCCTACAGTCTGTTTCTTGGTTTGTCTCTCTTTTATTTTCCTTTCATTCATTCATTTTATTTCTTAAATCCCACATATGAGTGAAACCCTATGTTATCTTTCCCTTACTGGCTTATTTAACTTAGAATTATACACACTAGCTCCATCCATATCCTCACAAATGGCAAGATTTCATTCTTTTTTATGACTGAATAATATTTCAGTGTGTGTGTGTGTGTGTGTATACACATACATACATATCACCTCTACTTTACAATTCATCTATCAATGAACAATTCTACTGCTTCCCTCATTTGGCCATTGTAAATAATGCTGCAATAAACATAGCAGTGCATGTATCCCTTTGTTTTTTTTTTTTTTTAATTTTAATTTTAGTTGGTGAACATACAGTACAATATTGGCTTCTGGAGTAGAATTCAGTTATTCATCATTATCCCTTTGAATTACTGTTTTTGCATGTCCAGTAGTGCAATAACTAGATCAGAAGGTACTTCTATTTTTTTTATGAGGGCCTCAATACTGTTTCCACAACGGCTATACCAGTTTCCATTCCCACCAACAGTGCACGAATGTTTCTTTATCTCAACATTGTTGTTTCTTTTGTTCCTGATTTTAACCACTCGGACAGGTTTGAGGTGATATCTCATTATAGTTTTGATTTGCATTTCCCTGATGATAACTGATTTTGAGCATCTTTTCATGTGCCTGTTTGCCATTATATATCTTCTTTAGACAAATGTCTGTTCACGTCTTCTGCCCATTTTTTAATTGGATTATTTGTTTTTTGGTTGTTGGTTTTTATCAGTTCTTTATACATTTTGGGTTTTTTAATTTAAATTCAATTAGCCAACATACAGTACATCATTAGTTTTTGATATAATGTTCAATGATTCATTAGTTGCATATAACATCCAGTGCTCATCACATCACATGCCATACTAACCCTTTATCAGATACGTCACTAGCAAATATCTTCTCCCATTCCATAGGTTGTCTTTTAGTTTTGTTGATTGTTTCCTTTGCTGTGCAAAAGCTTTATATTTTAACATAGCCCCCAAAAGTTTATTTGTGTTTTTAATTCCCTTTCCTCAAAAGACGTATCTAGAAAATATGTTGCTATGGCTGATGTCAGAGAAATTAATGCCTGTGCCTTCTTGTAGGATTTTTATGGTTTCAGCTCTAACATTCAAGTCTTGAATCCATTTTCAGTTTCATTTTGTGTATAGTGTAAGAAAGTGGTCCACTTCATTCTTTTGCATGCAGCTGTCCAGTTTTCCCAACACCATTGTTCAAGAGGATGTCTTTTTTCTATTGCACTTTCTTTACACCTTTGTCAAAGTTTAATTGACCATATAATTGTGACTTTATTTCTGGGTTCTCTATTCTCTTCCACTGATCTATGTGTCTGTTTTTCTGCCAGTACCATACTGTTTTGATTACTGCAGCTGTGTGATATAACCTGAAGTATGGAGTTGTGATACCTCCAGTTTTACTTTTCTTTTTCAAGATTGTTTTGGCTATTCAGGGTCTTTTGTGGTTCTATACAAATTTTAGGATTGTTTGTTCTAGTTCTGTATGAAATGCTGTGGGTATTTTGATAGCGATTGCATTAAATCTGTAGATAGTGTTCTTCATCTCTGATTGTTTCTTTTTTCATTTCTTTTTTAAGGACCTCACATATGTCCTCCACTTTTTTTTTCAAGTCCACTGAGTATCTTTATGATCATTTTTTTTATCTTTTTTTATCATTACTTTAAATTTTCTGTCAGGCATATTACTTTTATCCATTTCACTTAGGTCTCTTGTGGTTTTGTACTGTTCTTTTTTTAAAAAACACACCCCTCTGTCTCCTCATATTGTCTAGCTCTCTTTATTTGTTTTGGTGTATTATGAAAGTCTGCTATGTCTTCTGTTCTTAAAGGTAATGGCCTTATGAAGAAGAAGTCCTGCAATTCCCTGCAATGCAGTGTCCCCTGTTCCCCAGGACCTGTCTTGTCAGCAAGTGTCAACTATATGTGTTGCCTATGCCCTGCTGTTGTGTTCTGACTGCTTTTTCCTCCAGTGCAGTCATCTACAGATACTCTTTGCCTGTTATGGGCAGTGTTTTGTCCCAGCCAGGGTGGAGTGTGTTTTAACAAGATGCACATTGGTGTTCTTGACAAGTGAGACCTGCCGCACCTGTGGCCATGCAAAATGCACAGGTCAGAGATGTGGTGTTTGTACCAGCATTTGTACTGGTCTTCTGGGGGAGTGGACCCACAGTGTTGTGGACTGAGGCAAGCATGACTTGGAAGGGCAGATATGCCAAAGCACATGGGGGCAGGTCTTGGTACAAACCAGTTAGGTAGCAAATGTCAGCATTATACTGGTGTCAGTGTGGTCATGCTGGGGGGCAGAGAGGGAAATGGCACCTGTCAGCTCCTTTGCTCCTAGAGGGGTCTCCCTGCTATCCCTTTCTCTGGGACATGCTCTGAAATGAGTAAATAATTCTCCCTCCCGTATGTCCCACAGGTTTTTCAAACTGGTGGTTCTATACTATACCTCCATGGGTCTGTCTCTTTAAAAGTGGGGACTTAGATTCCTTGTACCCTTCAGGCTCTCTCAGAGCTGAGAGACTACACTGATTTTTTAAAATTCCAAGCTCTAAGTCTCACTGGTTGTAAGAACTCATGAAATTTGGCCCCTCTCACTTTCAAAGCCAAATATGGGGATCTATCTTCCCCGTACAGGTTCCCCAGCATAATAGTCTTTTTCTCACCCTTTTCTGCACCACTGGCTCTCTCCCACCCACAGATGGCCGAAGTCTGTTTCACTCATAAACGGTGTCTCTGCCCCCTCTACCGTCTTTAATGTGGCCTCCTCTCTACCTTTAGTTGTGGAGTCTGTTCTGCCTGTCTTCAGATCATTTTCTGCATTATTTACTCTGATGTGAGTGTTTTGTAGTTGTATGTGTGAGATGAGGCAAGCTTAGCATCGTCCCATTCCATAATCTTCCCTGCCTCGCTCTCATGTTTTTTCTTTTATCTTTTCCTTTTTTTTCTTTCTTTTTCTTTTTTCTTTTCCTTTTACTCCTCTTTTTTCTTCGTATTCTTTAAAAAGACTTAATTTAAAAAAAACTATTGTCAAATAAAAACCTCAGCCCTAGAACTCCACCAAAAAACAGTTGGGTAGCTGCTGGAACACTTTCTAGGTGGGCAGATCCAACAGACATGGTTTACACTACCCCTCCACTTTGAAAGCACAGACCAGTGCACAGTCTGGACACCCTAACTGGCCTGCTGCCTCTGAATCCCCAGGCCTCTAGCCACAGCCATCCAGTGAAGGTGGTCATGGGGCGATGCACATTGGGACACCACTGGTTAGCAATCACTACAGCCCCAGCCTTCATGCCTGGGTGACATGGAAGCAAAGTACCACAAAACACTCCAGGCCCACACCACTTTGGTTTCAGACAGCTTACAAGGGCAGCCTAGGAGCAGAATGCTCCAGAACCTCTTGACTGATGTCAAGGACAGATTCAGTCACCCAGCCAGGGTACCCCCCATGTGGAGGGCTCTGGGAAACCCAAGCCTATGTCTGCATTGATTTCAGCCACTTCACCAGGGCTCCCCTATGTGGAGCATCGTGGAGCACACCTGCCTGCACTGGCTTCAGCTCTAAACCAGTCAGGGAACCCCCCTGTGATAAACACCTTGAGATACTACAGGTTGCACCCACTTCAGCTTCAGCTGTCCTGACAGGGCATCCACTATATGAAAAGCCACATGACCCCCAGCTCCTACCAGCCATAGCTCCACTCAGCCAGGAAAAATCACCATGCCCACACAGTCTATATACAGGACAATCATACACAAGACCATTCCTTCAAGTTTAGGAGAGATAGCTTGTCCACAAAATCCACAGAAACAAATATAGAAAGTCAAGAAAAATGGAGAGACAGAAATATGCTCCAAAAGAAGGAACAAAAAAAAACACCTCAGAAAAATGACTACATAAAATGGAGATACATAGTATGCCTGATAAAGATTTTAAAGTAATGACCCTAAAAGATGCTCACTAGGCTGGAGGGAAGAGCAGAAGAACTCAGTGAGACCTTTAATAAAGAGATAAGACTTATAAAATAGAACCAATCAGAGTTGAAGAATACAATAAATGAAATAAAAAATACACTAGAGAGAATCGATAATAGATTAATACATGCAGAACATATCAGCAATCTGGAAGACAGGGTAAGGGAAAGTACCCAAGTTAAATAGCAAAAAGAGACAAAGAATAAAATACAAATGGAGATAGTTTAAGGGATCACTTGGACAACAACAAATGAACAAACATTCACAATATAGGGGTCCCCAAAGAAAAAGAAGAAAAGGGGTAGAAAATTTATTTAAATAAATAATAGCTGAAAACTTACCTAACCTAGGGGGAAAAATTAACATCCAAGTCCAAGAAGACCAAGGAGTTCCAAACAAATTGAAGCCAAGGAAGTCCACACCACAACACAAAATAACTAAAATGTCATCACCGCTACAAGGTAGGATTATTCCAGGGATGCTAGGATAGTTCAATATTCACAAATCAATCAACATGATACATCACAATAACAAGGGAAAGGATAACAACCATTTAGCCAAATCAATAAATGCAGAAAAAGAATTTGACAAAGTACAATATACATTCATGATAAAAACTCTCAACAAAGTAGTTTTAGAGGGACTATACCTCATCTTAATAAAGGCCATATATGAAAAACCCATAGCTAACATCATACTCAATTGTGAAAAGCTAAGAGTTTTTCCTCTAATATCAGGAAAAAGACAAGGATGTCCACTCTTATCACTTTTATTCAACATAGTAAAGGAAGTTCTAGACACAGTAATCAGATAAGAAAAAATAAATAAGAGGCATTCACATTCATAAAGATGTTAAACTGGCACTATTTTCAGATGATGTGATATTAATAACAAAGGAGCAGAAAGAGAAATTAAGGAAACAACACCATTTATAATTGCATCACAAAAACCTGGGAATGAATTTAATGAAAGAGGTGAAAGACTTGTACTCTGAAAACTACAAAACATTGATGAAATATATAGAAGATGACACAAATGGAAAGATACTCCATGCTCATGGATTAGAAGAACCAACATTGTTAAAATGTCCATACCACACAAAGCAATCTACATATTTAATGCAATCCATATCAAAATACCAACAACATTGTTCAAAAAACTAGAACAAATAATCCTAAAATTTGTATAAAACCACAAAAGACCTAAGTAGGCAAAGCAGTCTTGAGAAATAAAAACAAAACTAGAAGTATTACTATTCCAGATTTCGAGATATACTACAAAGCTGTAGTAATCAAAACAGTATGGTACTGGCACAAAAACAGACACATAAATCATTGCAACAGGATAGTGAGCCCAGAAACAAACCCATGATTACGTGGTCAATTAATCTATGACAAAGGAGGCAAGAATATACAATGGGGAAAGAACAGTCTCTTCAATAGATGGTGCTGGGAAAATTGGGCTGCTCCACGTAAAAGTAAAAACTGGACTGCTTTTTAACACCATACAAAAATAAACTCAGATGGATTAAAGAACTAAATGTGAGACCTGAAATCACAAAACTATTACAAGAGAACACAGGTAGTAATTTTTCTGACATCAGCCCTGGCAACATTTTTCTAGATATGTCTCCTAAGGCAAGAGAAACAAAAAACAAAAAAATATTGGGACATCATCAAAATAAAAAAGTTTTGCACAGGAAAGGAAACCATCAACAAAATGAAAAGGCAATCTACTGAATATGAAAAGATATTTGCAAATGATACATCCAATAAGAGGTTAAATATATAAAGAACTTATATAAATCCAAAATATATAAAGAACTTATACAACTTAACATCAAAAAAAATTAACAATGTGATTTAAAACGGGCAGAGGACCTAAATAGATATTTTTCCAAAGAGCACATACAGATGCCCAATAGATACATGAGAAGATGCTCAATATCACCAATAATCAGAAAAACGGAAATGAAAACCACAATGAGGTATCACCTATTTGAATGGCTGAAATCAAAAAGATAAGAAATAACAAGTGTTGGCAATCATGTAGGAAAAAAAGAACACCAGTACACTGTTGGTGAAAATGTAAATTGGTACAGCCACTGTTGAAAACAGAACGAGTCTCCTCAAAAAATTAAAAGTAGAAATACCATATGATTTAAATTCCACAATTGGGTATTTACCCAAAGAATACCAAAACACTAATCTGAAAAAGTATATGCACTCCTATGTGTATCACAATATCATATTTACAATAGTTAAGACACAGAAGCAAACTAAGTGTTCACCAATACATGAATGAATAAGGAAGTTGTGATGTATACATACACAAGCACACGTGCACGCATGCACACACACACACACACACACACACACACACAGGAATATTATGCAGCCATAAGAAAGGTTGAAAGCATGCCATTTGGAATGACGTGGATGGATCTAGAGGGTATTATCCTAAGTGAAGTAAGTTAGACTGAGAAAGACAAACACCATGTGATTTCACAATTATATGTGGAATCTAAAAAACAAACAAATGAATGAATATATAAAGAAAAAGCAGAATCAGACCTATAAATGCAGATAACTGATGGTTACCAGAGAGGAGAAGGATGGAGGCATTGGAAAAATCGGTTGAAAGTGAATAGGAGATAGAGACTTTCAGTTATGCAATTAATAGGTCATAGGAATAAAAGACACAGCATAAGAAATACATTCAATGATATTATAATAGTGTTATATGGTGATGGATGGTAGCTACATTTGTGGTGAGCATAGGATAACATATAATGAAGTTGAATCACTGTGTTGTACACCTGAAACTAATGTAACATCGTGTGTCAATTATATTCAAATTTTAAAAAATAGGAATATAAAAATTAAGCCGTAATAAGAGTCCATTTCATAGTCATCAGATTGGCAAAAATTTTCAGGTACGATATTAAGCGTTCAGGATAAATGGAGAATCCCATATTTGTTGGTGGAAGTATAAATGGATATAACCACTTAGGAGTGGTTTATAATTTGGAAATATCTGGTTATGCCAAAAATGTTCATTACCTGAGAAACTCTTGCACATTTCCCAGGAAGGCATATATGAGGATGTTCATTGGATTATTATTGGCAATAATGAAAAATTAGAAACAGCCTACAAGCCCATTAATAGAGAAATTAATAGATAAATTGTGGTATACTATAGGATTGAATGTTCCTGGTTGCCACAAAGGAAAGACCTTTTCCCCACTCCCTTTTCTTAGTTTATTTCCTTGAGAAAATTTAATTGTAAAGGTGTCTTCTGTCGCTTTGATATGTATGCAAATATTTGTCAAAGCTAAATAAGCATTATAACCCAGGAATACTTTTCTTAGAGAGCAATCTCTTTGAAATATTAACATCGAGATAGATTAAGTCCTTATCTCCCTGTTACCCTGGAAGTTTAGGAGAGGTGCCTCGCTTCAAGTTTTATTGTCTGCTAGTCATAGAGATAAGAAAAGTTTTAATTTTTTTTTCCTTTTGATAAAGGCAATTGAAATGCATAGCCACTTCAATTACCAGCTGAATTCTGGATGATCTATGTATAGCTAATAGTGCTGTCAAGTTACTTTACTTGAGGACAAGTTATGATTTAGCTGAGAACATGTACATAATGGAATATATCTGCTTGGCTATATAAAAGGGTGAGATTTCTTTCTCTCCTTGTAATCTTAGTAGTGAAGTGTCTATTATTTACATTCCAGTTTAATGTTTATTCAATAATAAAACAGCTTTCTTTTTTTCTATATTTACAAAAAGGATTACTTTGGTTAGCAGATTTTATTTTTAATTTCCCCAACAATATTCATAACAGAAGAATACTATTCAGTATTAAAGTGGATAAATTACATATATATCAACATGGAAATATCTAAGCATCTAAAAGGAGTAATTCTGAGTGAAAAAGTAACTTCAATGGTAGATGTGGTATGATTTCATTTGTGAAAAAAATTAAATATATAAAACATATTTAGTTATATTTATAAACATATAAAACAACTCTGGGGGCACCTGGGTGGCACAGCGGTTAAGCGTCTTCCTTCGGCTCAGGGCGTGATCCCGGCGTTATGGGATCGAGCCCCACATCAGGCTCCTCCGCTACGAGCCTGCTTCTTCCTCTCCCACTCCCCCTGCTTGTGTTCCCTCTCTCGCTGGCTGTCTCTATCTCTGTCGAATAAATAAATAAAATCTTAAAAAAAAAAACTCTGAGATATATAGATACAGACATAGATATATACATAGAGAGAGACAGAGTATGACCAAGAAGGATATACACCCAATTCAGCATTGTGATTGTGTTGAGGACTAGAGAGAGAATTAAAAGCAGAATTCACTATCTCTGTAATGTTTTATTTAGAAAAAGAGAGCAATAAAAAAATATAGAAAGAGAGCAATGAAACTAAACGTGACAAAAGTTCATCTTCAAGAAATGGATGCAAGAATCTTTATTATATGACTCTCTGTACTTTTTAATTTGCATTAATAATAGCACTACTACTACTAATAATAAAAAGAAGTATGGTTGGTTTTTCCCTGTGTCTGCTGTTCTCTTTCCAAAGCAGGTAACTTTTCTTCCCAAGTTTCCTACATGCTTATGGCAGCAACTGGCAGTTCAGCACTCACTAGCAGTTCGGTTAGGGACACAGAGATAAACCCAGAGAAAATGTGAAAACCTGGCACCCAAACAGGCACCAGTGCTTTTTAGCTTGTAACTTTTGGAATTTGTATGGAATTCCAAGTTCAGTGAAATGCCTTCTGGTGGAATTCTACCTTTGAGATCCCTTTTAAAGTTATCACCAATAGTTAAGTATCTGGCCATAGGCCAGGGAAAGGTTATATTGCTTGGGTATTTAATCTGCCTCTTATACTGGAGGGTCCTGCTTAGTCTTATTAACATCTGAAAAGCTTGTCTTTTTCAGATTTACTGAGTACTGGGTCATTCTCTGATTCCCAAGGGAAAACTCCATTTTTTTTCCCTTGGCAGAGACTCTGCAAAAGACTCAATCTTTGAGAGAACAAAGAAGGAGACTTCTAGGCCAAAAAGGACTGAGGGAAAATCTTTATAAGCTCCCCACTATTTCTCCTACTCTAACTGGTCATTTGTGGAAAGTGTTTAAAAAGCAGAGAGTTTAAAGCCTTCAAATCATAAGAATATAGGCTGCTGCTATGCCTGTAGAGAAACCCACAGGAGGTAAAGCAAAACAGATTCTGCTGTCTGGATGTAGAAACAATAGCAAATGTCCTTTTGGGGCAAATTTCTTTCTTTAGCACAGGAAAACAAAATTCTTCCGACTGACCACTCCATCACTGCCTAGCTTCTAGGTCCAGTCAAACTTAGAGAAAGGAACCAAAATGCTGCAACTTTAAGCTGACATTCTGGCCCCTGTTAAATCACAATTACAGTACATATAATGTGACCAACAAATGCATGTAAATGTGGTATAATGTAACAATAGGCAGCCAATAAGATTGGTACTTTAAAGCAACCACACCCGTGTACACACACACACACACACACACACGCACACACACACACACACACTCACTCATATCCCCACATATGAGAGGGCTGTGACAAAATACTTTAGCTGAATTTTATGTTCATATTAACAGTGAATACCTCTCTATCAGAAAATAAATGTGTCATTAATTTGAGAACCCCCACCTCTGAGTTTTAAGAGTCTCTAATCACACTCTTAAGGACCATTATTGACCGAGAAATTTTAGCTAATTCAACTGGTATTTTCTAATCAGGTCCAATACAATCCAATCAGTTCTAATCTGACATTGATAGTTAATCCAATCCTAAAAGATACCTGCTTCTCTAATTCTTAAAGTTCAAAAGCAAAGCAGTTTTTACAGCTATTAACAATCACTAAATTTCACACCTAATAGCACATCTTAAACTAACAGACTAAAGTAGAGAAGATAATTAAAGCGTTGTGGGTTTTTTTTTTTTTGGAAAACTACTTATTTTTAAATGAGAAGATTGAAGTCAAAGGAGGAAACATGATTTCCTCTATGTCACAGAAGTAATTAGTGTAGTGTCAGAGCTAAGTATTAACATGCTCTAACTACTGATAGGACAAGACCTGATGTTGTGCTTTTCTTGGTGAGGAGGTAGGAGAATGCAACAAAATTCTCTTAGTATTTTAATAAACAACATCCCTTCTCTAGCTCTCAATCCTGAATTTTGATATAACTGGATTTTTATGTAGTTAGATTTTGATATAGATGCTTTTTGATTTAGTTGGATTTTGATATAATTGGATTTTAATGTTGGATTTCAATGTTTAGATTCTAACAATTGGAAAACTAAACTGAATTGCTGAATAATTCTAATACTACTTGTAAAGTGGTTAGGCACTAAATGAGATAACATATATAGAGTTCCTGGCCTAGAAGAGATGCTCCATAAATTTTAGTTTCCTTTGTCTACAATGATGGCCTATATGTGCATACAGGCTTAATAGTTTACAAAGGAGCTTGTTTGTCTCTGATTAATCTCGCAACAACTATGTGAGTTATACAGAGCAAATATTCTTCTCCTTAGAAAAAAAGGTAAAAGTGTCTCAAAGGAGATAAGTTGCCCAGCAACACCCCAGAGCTGCCCGGTGAGAGCTCCAAAACTTACTGGAAGTCTTCCTACCGCAAAGCCCACAATGTTCTTTCCCTATGCCAGTAGTTCTCAAACTTCAAAGTGCATCAAAATCAATAGGAGAGATGAACCTTGTTAAAAAACAGTCTATTGTGCCCTACCCCTACAGTTTCTGATTTTGTAGGTGTGGAGTAGTAACTGAGAATTTGCATTTCTAACGTTGTGCCCAGTGATGCTAATGCTGCTGGTCTGGGGAACACACTTTGAGAACTACAGATCTATGCCATACTGACAAGTCAGGAATATGTAGTCTAACATGGGTTAAGAATCTCAGGGATAACATCACTCTTGCTTATGGTATCACAGAATGTGAGAACCACAAAGGACCTCAGAAAACCCTAGTCCAGTGGTTATAGCCCCTGGTTTGTTATTAAAATAACATGGTATGATTTTTTTTAATCAACCTTGCCTGTCTCCACCCTCAAAGATGATTTAAATTGCATAAGATAAGATCCACATACATCTTACGACAACAACAACAACAAAATACTAAAGGACTTCTTCAGGCTAAAAGCAGTTGAACAAAGACAGTAATTCAAATTCACATAAAAAATTCAGATCTCTTACAAAGTAATTATGTAATTATAAAAGACAGTATAAACGCATATTTCTTCTTTGTTTTTCTAACTGATGTAAAAAGCAATTATGTAAAGCAATATGTATATAATTGCATTTTGGGGTATATACTATAAGGAAACATATTTTATAATAAAATCACAAAGAAGGAAGGTAAAAGCAAAGCTATAATAGAGTAAGGAAATGATAGAAATGGTAACTTAAATCCACAAAACCAAATAAAGAGAACCAAAAACTGCACCCAAGAAGGTTAATATAACAAACTCTATAAATGTATGCCTATTTCCTTCTCCTCTCAACTCCTTTAAAAGACAAAGCTTCATAAGGTAATTATTATAACAATCTATTATTGGGTTTTTAACAGATGTTATATGTATAACAATAATAACAATGATAGCATTTAATATAAAAAAAGCAGCAAAGGAATATATGAACAAAAAAGGCATGAGACATTTAAAAAATAAAATGGAAGACATAAATCCACTACATCAATAAAAACATTACTTGTGAATTGATCAAATAATCTAATCAAAAGACTGAATGCAAATTGGATTTTTTTAAAAAAATTCAACAGTATACTGCCTATAGGAGACACATATTACATTCAAGACACAAGTCAAAAGTAAAAAGATGAAAAACATATTGAGGATGCTTTAGCAGCCACATAAGGATCAGATAAAATACATTTAAGAGCAAAAAATGATACTGGAAATGATGAAGGACATTTATAATGATAAAAAGGCCAATCCATCAGGAAAGTATAACCATTATAAATATATGCACCTAACAATAGAGCCCCTAAAGTACATGTAACACAAACAATGACAAAATTGAAAGGAGAAATAAGCAATTCAATAATAACAGGTTTTTTTTGAAGATTTTATTTATTTATTTGACAGAGATAGAGACAGCCAGCGAGAGAGGGAACACAAGCAGGGGGAGTGGGAGAGGAAGAAGCAGGCTCCCAGCGGAGGAGCCTGATGTGGGGCTCGATCCCATAACGCCGGGATCACGTCCTGAGCCGAAGGCAGACGCTTAACTGCTGTGCTACCCAGGCGCCCCTCAATAATAACAGTTGAAGAATCCAATAACCTACTTTCAATAATGGTTAGAACTAGACAGAAAATCAGTAAGGAAATGTAAGACTTGGACAACATCATAAACTAGTTAGACGTAACATAACTCTATAAAACACTCCACCCAACAACAGCAGAAAACACATTCTTCTCAGGTGGACATAGAATAGTCTCCCACATAGACTATACGCTAGTCCATAAAACAATCATCCATAAATTTGAAAGAACTGAAATCAAAGAAGTATGTTCTATGACCACATGGAATGATATTAGAAATTACTAATGGAAATAAAGTTGAGAAATTCACAAGTATGCAGGAAATAAATTTGAGAATACAAGTATGCAGAAAATAAACACACTACTAAGTAGTAAACGGGTAAAATGAGAAATCACAAGGGAAATTAGAAAATACTTAGAGATGAATGAAAATGAAGACACAACACACAAAAACATAGGGCATGTACCTAAAGCAGTGCTTACTGTAAAATTTATAGCTACAAATACTTATATTAAAAAAGAAGAAAGATGTCAAATCATTAACCTTTCCTCTTAAGATACTGGAAAGATAAGAACAAAATAAAAGTAAAGCTAGTATAAGTAAGGAAATACTAAAGCAACATGTAAAATGGATTATGAATTATGGGTAAGTGGGATTTACTTCAGAAATGCATGGGTGGGGGCATCTGGGTGGCTCAAGCAGTTAAGCATCTGCCTTTGGCTCAGGTCATGATCCCAGGGTCCTGGGATCAAGCCCCACATTGGGCTCCCTCCTCAGAAGAGCCTGTTTCTCTCTCTCCCTCTGCCCCTGCTCATGTTCTCTCTCTCTCTCTCTCTCTCTCTCACTCTCTCTCAAATAAATAAATAAAATCTTTAAAAAAGAGAGAGAGAGAGAAATGCATGGAAGGTTCAACATGAAAATCAATGTCACACATTACATGAATAGAAAAAGGAGAGTGGGGCACCTAGGTAGCTCAGTTGGTTAAATGCTGGACTCGATTTCAGCTCAGGTCATGATCTCAGGGTCCGGAGATGGAGCCCCATGTTGCACTCTGTGCTGGGTGTGGAGCCTGCTTAAGACATTCTCTATCCCTCTCCCTCTGCACCTGACCCCCCCTCTAAAAAATAGAATAAAGGAGAAAAATCACATAGTCATCTCAGTTGATAGAAATGGAAGTATTTGACAAAATCCAACAATTTTCATTATTAAAACACTCAACAAACTAGGAATAGAGGAAACTTCCTCAACCTGGTATAGAGCATCTATGAAAAACATACAGTTCACTTCATACTTAACAGTGAAGACTAAATAATTTCCCCCTAATGAATGAGACAAGGATGTCCACTCTCACCAGTTCTATTCAACATTATACTGGAGATTCTAGGCAGGGCATGTAGGGGAAAAAAAAGAAAGAAAAGTTATCCAGACTGGAAAGGAAGTAGAAAAACTGTATTTGGAGCACCTGGGTGGCTCAGATGGTTAAGCATCTGCCTTTGGCTCAGGTCGTAATCTCCCGGTCCTGGAATCAAGCCCCACATCTCTCCCCCCTGCTCATGCTCCCTATTTCTCTCTCTCTCTCAAATGAATAAATAAAATCTTTAAAAAAAGGAAAAAAAGAAAACCTATATTTGCAGATGACATGATCTTGTGTACAGAATACCCAAATGGAATCAGTAAAAATATCAATTAGAATAAACAACTTCAGCAAGGTTGTAACTTACAAAATAAATATATAAAAACAAATCATGTTTCTATATACTAGCGATGAACAATCTAAAAATGAAATTAAGAAAACCATTCCATTTACAATAGAACAGATTCTGAACCCAACTTCAATGTGTATGTATATGTTGCAGAGGGCAGATACCCACACAAAGAAGAATTTAATTATGACACTATCTACCTGGAGATAGAATCAGATTCCATGGGTTAAGAAATCAGTCCCACAAGACTCCCGTCCACTTCAGAGGCCAATTGGAAGTCAAGAGTTCCCAAGACCCCCGTGTAGGGTTTGATTAACTTGTTAGAGTAGCTCACAAAACTTAGGAAACCTACTTACTTAACAGATTACCAATTTATTACAAAGGATATTTAAAAAATATGATTTCTGGGAAAGATGGTGAAATAGGAAGACCCTAAGCTTCCTCATCCAATGGATATAACTAGATAACACCCACATCAAAGCAAATAACCCAGAAAACACCCCAAAGACTAGCAGAACAGACTCCACAGCTAAATGTAAAGAAGCGCCATATCTAAGAGGGTAGGAAAAGCAGAGACTTATGGTCTGGAGCTAAACTGACCAAGAGGGCTGTCCAAGGGAGGGAGGAATGCCACAGGCATTGAGAGGCGAGAGAAACAGACCCTTACACCAGGTAACCCAGGCACAGGAAAGATGAATCTCCATAACATTTGGCTTTGAAAACCAAAAGGGCCCAATTACCCAAGTTCTTACAATCAGCAGCGCTTAACACCTAGAACTTTAAAAATCATCAGGCAGGACTCATGAAGACACAACACACAAAAAGGGAACTCCTGGGAAGGACAGGAGTGAAAAAGGAAAGCATGTCTCCAGCACAACAAACAGCCCAGGGGAGACACAGCATTGAACCAGCAGTATAGAACCAGCAGTTTGAAAAACACTTGGGGTATACAAGAGGGAGATTTGTTTACTAATCTCAAAGCTTTGCTGGAGGGGAAGGGATCTTTGGGAGACTTCTCTAAGAACAAAAGAGCTGACAGACACCATTTCCCTCCCCTACACCCAGACTAGATACACAACACTTCAGAGAAGAGTGAAGCACAAAAAGTACTACCTAGCTTGCTAACAGTATGTGCTGCCCCATATTCTTCTGTGGACACACCCCCTCCAGCCAAACCTCAGCTTCAAGTCCCCTCCACAGCAGACTTGAGCAACCCTTGCTTATATGAGGCATTCAGCCCCATGTTCTCCTGCAGAACTGCCCCCACCAATACACCCTTGGCTGGAGCCCATCAAAAGCAGTGCCACAACCAACATACACATGAAAAGATGCTCATTATCACTTATCATTAGGGAAATGGAAATCAAAATTATAATGAAATATCACTTCATACCTGTCAGAATGGCTAAAATCAACAACACAAGAAACAACAGGTGTTGGCAAGAATGTGGAGAAAAAGGAACATTCATGCACCATTGGTGGGAATGCAAACTGGTGCATCACTCTGGAAAACAGTATGGAGCTTCCTCAAGAAGTTAAAAATAGAACTACCCTATGATACAACACTACTAGATATTTACCCAAAGAATGCAAGAACACTAATTCAAATGGATACATGCACCCCTATGTTTATAGCAGTATGACTTACAATGGATGAGATATGGAAACAGCCCAGGTGTCCATTGACTGATGAATGGATAAAGAAGATGTAGTACATATATACAATGGAATATTATTCAGCCATAGAAAGGAATGAAATCTTGCCATTTGCAATGACATGGATGGAGCTACAGAGTATAATGCTAGGTGAAATAAGTCAGTCAGAGAAAGACAAATACCATATGATTGCACTCATATGTAGAATTTAAGAAATAAAACAAACAAGCAAAGGGAAAAAATAGAGAAAAAAAGCAAGAAATAAGACTCTTAACTATAGAGAACAAACTGAGGGTTACCAGAGGCGAGGTGGGGGGGCGGAATGGATTAATTAGGTGATGAGGTTAAGGCACGCACTTGTCATAATGAGCACAAGGTAATGTACACAAGTGTTGAATTACTATGTTGTACACCTGAAACTAATATAGCACTGTACGTGAACTATACAGGAATTGAAATTTTTAAAAAAAGAGTGAGAAACGTTAACATGTGAAGAACCTAGGTTAAGAATATGAAGTTTATATAGAAATTCCTTGTCCTATTTTGTAACTATTCCATAAATTTAAGAATGTAAAGTTAATGAAAAATCTCAAAATTGAATTTATACAATAATGAAATATATATATTTTTAAAATTGGAATGATAGACTTTTTTTCAGTTTGTACCTTTCGACCATCTTCCCCCAGTTCTCACACCCCTCACCCCTGCTTCTGGAAACCACCAATCTGTTCTGTTTTTATGAGTTCAGGTTTTTAGATTCCACATATAAATGAAGTCATGCAGTATTTTTTTCTCTGTCTGACTTATTTCACATAGCATAATGCCCTCACATTATAGTCATGCTATCACAAATAACAGGATATCCTTTTTATGGTTGAATAATATTCCATTGTACATATATACCACAACTACGTTATCAATTCATCCACCACTGGACATTTAGGTTATTTCCATGTCTTGGCTATTATAAATAATGCCACTATGAACATGGGGGTACAGGTATCTATTCAAGATAGTGACCTTATTTTCTTCAGATATATTACATACCCAGACATGGGATTGCTGGATCATATGGTAGTTCTAGTTTTTAATTTTTTAAGGAACCCCCATACTATTTTCCATAGTTGTTGCACCAATTCACATTCCCACCAACAGTGCAAGAGGGTCCCCCTTTCTCCACACCCTTCCCTTTCCTCCATATCTCGTCTTTCTGATGAAAGCAATTCTAACAAGTGCAAGGTGATATCTCATAATGGCTTTTGATTCTCATTTCCCTGATAATTAGTGATGCTGAGCATCTGTTCATGTACCTATTAGCCATCTGTATGTCTTCACTGGAAAAACATCTATTCAGATCCTCTACCCGCTTTTTAATTGGATTGCTTGTTTTTGTATACTGTTGTATTGATAGTGGTTGAACTAGAATGGTGGCATCCTGAAATGATTTGTTTTCCTCTTATTTTCCAAATATTTTTTATGTAGTTACATTACCTTTGTATTGAAAAAAATATTCAAAAACATGCATAAAAATATATATGGATAAAATTGGACAAGAACATAGAAAAATTTAAAAGCTAAGCTTATGGATAAAAAATTTCTCAATATTATTACAATAATATTTTGATAGTAAATAAATACCCTTTTTAAAGAAAGCAGAGACTGTTAGCAGAGATACAAACTGCATGGCCTTGAGATACACATACTGTTATATTTGGTGGTATTCCAGCTAAAATAAAATAGCAGTGGAGTACTCTGAGCACTGAATGGTTGTCAGAACAGATGAGCTAAGGAGAGAAGTGACAAAGAAGACAAACCTCTATTAATAGGAGAACAATAGAGTCTGATGAGAAATGAACAAGCAAAGAAACAACTGTGAAATTCAAGAGAAAACAATGGGATCTACAGAAATGACAAGTGCAGCATGCCCATTAGCCTG
This sequence comes from Ursus arctos, assembly GCF_023065955.2. NCBI lineage: Eukaryota > Metazoa > Chordata > Mammalia > Carnivora > Ursidae > Ursus > Ursus arctos. Next base: position 54,415,019 of record NC_079873.1, read on the forward strand.
TAGCATGAAACAATCTAGTTAGGCAATAGGGAGAGAATAGGGGCCTCTCCTGGAATGCAGCAAATGGCTAGGAGGAGTGACTGCTTCAGCAGAATGCTAAAAATGCCTTTAGAACCTAGGATATCAACACAAGAAGATTCACAAGAGAACCGATATAACCTCTGATCTTACTTAAGGGGAAACCAAGGCCAAGAGAGCAGGGCAAGGGTCTTACGTAAAGTCCACAGTGAATTCTGGCTGTGCTAAGACTTAATCCCAGACCAGAACTCTTTCCACCAACACCAGCTGCTTTCCTCAAAGTGTGTATGCTGAGAATGTTACTATTTTTAGGAGGGGAATCTAAAACTCTCAAGCAATCGCACAGTTGCACGTGAACAACACAGGTTTGAACTGCATGGACCCACTTACACATGGGTTTGTTTATTTCTTTTTCATAAATATGGTACAGTACTCTAAATGTATTTTCTCCTATTTCATTAATATTTTCTTTTCTTTAGCTTACTTTATTGTAAGAATATGTATATATATTCTTGTATGTATGTATATAATACATAAAACATTATAAAATATTTGTTAATTGACTATTTTATGTTAACAGTAAAGCTTCCGGTCAACAGTAGGCTATTAGTAAAGTTTTGGGGGAGTCAAAAGTTATATGTGGATTTTTTACTGCACAGGGGAGAGGGGTCAGTTCCCCTAATCCCCACATTGTTCAAGGGTCAACTGTACTCCAAATTAGGTTCATCAGAAAAACCTGGCAATGTAATCTCAATTTCTCTATACAGAATTTCACTGGGAAAACAATGCAATTTCTTTAACTTGAGACAATTGCTCCTGTGTATTTACAACACAGGACTAAGGCGTAGGAAGCAAATGTATTTTTGTGGACCATTTCACATCTGTAAATATGATCATTGCTATATGTCACAGGAAAGACACATATCCAAAGCCCATCTCCTTCACCTACCCTCTGGCTTCTGCCTAGACATATTGTCTAGTGTCTTCAGTACTAGGCCTGAGCTCCTAGTAGTGTCTGCCATTTTACAGCTAAGTGATCTTAGCTCCATTTCCTTCGTCAATAAAATAGGGAGTTGTACTAGATGACTTCAAAGGTCTCTCTCCCAGTTCTAACATCCTATGATTCTGTGAAGCTAAGTTAATACTGCTATCATCAAACTTTCAAAACCTCCATATTAAATTTGTATTTCCTCACGAGAATATTAGGAACTCTGTCTTTGTGACCTTATCCCTAATATTCCATACTTCTAGGCCAAACACTCCTTCAAATGACATGGGCACACACATCCTAGGCACATTTGGGGGGACTAGCATAAATGACTAGACTCTTTCTCCACACACACAACTGTTGAGCCCAGGAGGGTGCTCATAAGTCAGTAGCATGGAGGCTGGAGAATTTGAGGAACAGAAGAGTTTCCCTACATATTATTCAGCCTACATTTGTTCAAACTCCACTGAGCTCCTTTACTTAAAGATCCTGAAGAGTTTTACGTTTTACATGCTGTGTACATTTCAAGAGGAAGCGCAGAGACAAACGGAAATCTTTCTAGCTACATTAGATAACCTGGTAATTGCACTCTAGAGTCTGCAAGAAAATTGATTCATTTTAAGAAACCAATAGTGGAAACTGATAGGTCAGAGACAGGGATAAAACACAAAAGTACCTAAAACATGACATCTGTCCAATGGGGAAGATTAATGTCTTCTGTGGAATGTAAAACCTGAACCAGTCCTGACATTTGATATTATGAGTTGAAGGCCTGGACAGACCAAAACGTTCACCTCCCCAAACCCTAGCAAGAGAGAATTTTCCAGCAGGCTGCCTTTGGACTTTATTTTCAATATTGGCTTTTCCTGGTTGCTATAGATTCAATGTTTGTGTCCCTCCAAAATTCATATTTTGAAACCTAATACCCAGTTGTAATGGTGTCAGGAGGTAGGGCCTTTGAGGGATGCTTACGTCATGAGGGCAAAGCCTTCATAAATGGGATTCATGCTCTCATAAAAGAAATCCTAGAGAGCTCACTTGCCTCCTTCTGCCATTGAGGTTACAGCAAAAAGACACAATCCGTGAACTAGAAATCAGGCGCTCCCCAAACACTGAATCTGCCGGCACCATGATCTTGGTCTTCCCAGCCTCCAAAACTGAGAGAAACCAATTTCCGTGGTTTATAAGCTACCCAATTTATGGTATTTTTGTTACATAGAAGCCCACATGGACTAAGACACTGGTTCTACTGCAGACTGCCTTTGCACTAGAACTACAACTCTTTCCTACATCTCCAACCTGCTGGCTTCCCCCATCAGATTTTGAATTTGGCAAACCTCCACAATTGTGTGAGCCAATTACTTAAAATAAATACTTTTCTATACATATACACATCTTACTGCTTCTGTTTCTCTGGAGAACCCTGACTAGTACAGCAAAGTCTCATCTCCAAATGCAGAGCTTTTAAGAACAAGTGCCACAATGTGGCTGAACCTTGAAAATATTATGCTAAGTGGAAGGAAGGAAAGAAGGAAGGAAGGATGAAGTCACATTGATCAGCTAGAAACTCAAATATTCAAATGCCAGGGCAATACTCAGGTTTTACTGGTGTATATTCCACTTTTCAGCCCCACCTTTGTTCTTCTTTTTTGCTCTAATGACACAAATATTAGACATGTTATTATAACCACAAAGGTCCCTTAGGCTCAGTTCATTTTCTCGTCTATTTTTTCTCTCTTATGTTCAGATTGGTGAGTTTCTATTGTTTATCTTTAAATTCATGGATTCTTTCTTCTGTCTTCTCCATTCTGTTGTTGGCTTCACCCATTGAGTTTCTAATTTCAGTTATTTCTTAATTTTCAATTTTCATTTTATTCTTCTTTCTATTGTCTATATTTTACTAAGAATTTCTATTTCTTCATTTCTTTCAAGCATATTAACAATTGCTCATTAAAGCAATTTTATGATTTATGTTTAACATTTAATGATTCTTGGTATAACAGATTTTTTATTATATCCTAGGCATTTAAGGTATTATATTATGAGAACCTTGATCTCACTGAATCTTGTGCTTTAGCGAGCCTCCTCTGACAGCTCTCTGACTGTTGAGGGGAAGTGCCATTATTGTCAGGTCCTGGGGAAAATGGAGGATCTTGGCCTTCACTGACACCTAAAAGAGGAAGGGTTTCTCCTTACAGCTGCATAGATGTGGGAGTTCATGTTCCTCAGCACCTCAACAGGCTTCCACTGATACTACCCTAGCTGGAAGAAGTGGTTAGGGTGTTTCATTCACTTCAATCAAGCAAGGAGGCTGTAGATTCCTTAGGTGGTCTTTGCTGGCAGCGATGGAGGTAGAGCCATACAGTTTTTCTGTGGTGTTTGACTTGAGAAGATCAGTTATTATCTAAAAGTTTTCTGTCTGGCTAGGCTGCCCCTGGAGAGAGAGCAGACTTTGCTTGGGTTTTTGTTTTTGATTTTTGTTTCTGCCTATTGGCATTATCTGGTTGCCAGCTTCTACAGTTCCCAGACTGGATATATGAGGCCAAAAGAACACCCAGGGAATTCACCACCATGTACTTCCTCAGGTCAAGGTTCCGAGCCAGTTTGTCTACTTGTCTCTACTCAGAGTCTTCTTCTACTGTATTTGTTTTATATATAATGTCCAGTGTTCTTATTTGTAAGGAAGGATAGGAAAAAGTGCACCTACTCTATATTTCCAGAAGGGGAAGTCTCCTACAATGTGTGTGTATGTGTGTGTGTTGCATAATTTTTTCTAAATTTTACATATGATAAATATTTTAACATTTTCATTTTCAAGAAGGTATCTATTATAATAACCAAAAAAGTCACCCTAGACTCCCATTCTAACCACCAGGTCATAAGCTCCATTTCTAACTTCTGGGCTGGTCATGAGCACCTACTCTGGGCATAGCACAGTCCCAGAAGTTATAGTGATACAAGATGAATAAAATGGGATTCCAGCCATTGGGAAGTTTACAATACATAAAGTGGAGAAGAGCAGAGCAGAAACTACCACAATCCTGAATGAAACCAGGGCTATTAACAGAGTTGTTTTGTGGTAGTATCTAGGAAAGAATAATGAACTTGGCTTAAGGAGCTTGTAAAAGGTTTCCTGTTGGTGACCCATCTGGAGGGAGGAAAGAAACTACTGTTAACTGATTTCCTATCCTGTATTAGGTACTGTCCTGGGTACTTTATATCATCTCATATCATCCTAACAACCCTATGTGAAAGTTGATATCATGCTATTTTACAAATGAGAAAACTAAGGCTCAGCCATGAGTTCTCATCATCAGAATAAAGTTCACATAGCAGAGATCTGGATGAAACTTTATAATAGAGTTTATTGCATTGTTGGATACAACTAAAAAACGGACCTGAAAAACTCATTCTCAATCAAAATCTAGTTTGATAAGATGGTACAGATACAAGAAAGAGTAATACTGCAGATTAAAATATCTCTGCCTACCAAATACAATAGTAATTTGAAGAGTCTTGAAAGCCATTTGAAATTGTGATCAGTAACCAAGTTCACAATATCCAAATAAGTATATCTCATAATATACTAAGTAGTTGCATAATGAAGAAATAGGACATAAAATGGAATTAAAACAGTATTTAGCATCCAGGATTAGAAAGATGACGTTCATTTAAGTCCCATCACCAGCACCTTCCAGACGTGTTACCTTAGTCAATTCATAAATCTTTAAAAGCCTCAGTTTCCTCATTTATAAAAAAATTAAAATGAGTATAAAAGCATCTGTTTTGTTGCTTTGATTGTCATAAGAATTAAAATGACCTCTTCCATGAAACTACATTCTACATCAGTGACGTCCAATAAAAAATGATGTGTGCCGCAAATGCAAACACATATATAATTTTAAATTTTCTAGTAGTCACATTAAAAAGGTAAAACAAAATTAATTTTAATAATTTTATTTAATTCAATTTACCCAAAATATAATTTCAACATGTAACCAATATAAAAGATGATATTCTGTATCTATAGATGTAAAAATGAGATTTCCTATTTTATCATACCAAGTCTTTGAAATCCAGCATATACTTTACACTTATAGTACCTCTCAATTCAGACTAGCCACACTTCAACCGCTCAATGGCCACATGTGGTCAATGCCTACCATAGTACACAACGTACATACATAACAATATGCAGACTGCCTGGGTATAAATCAGACTCTACCACTATGCCAAAGACTGAACAGTCACTTGTGGACTTCGATAAACCCTCTTTAGACTCTCTTTAAAAAGGTAGTAAAATGAAGTACTTAAGACCATAGATTCTGGAAATGGTCTGCCTGGGTTCCTGCTCTACCCATTACAGGCTTTTTAATTTCAAAGCAAACTCTTTAACTTGTCTTTGCCTCGGTTTCCTCATCTACAAAATGAGGATAATTATATCTACCTCATAAAATTGTCTTGAGGATTAAATTAATATTATAAAAATACTTAATATAGTACCTTGAATATAGTAGTGCCTGCTATTAATTGAGTTGTTATTATAACTAAAATAATAATTACTCTTTACTCTCTAAGCCTTATAAAATAAACTATTGTAGAATGCATTTTATTCTATTGTATATTATTGCAAAATTTTATTAAATTTAGTCCAAATAGAAGGCAGTGCATGGTAAGTGCAATATGCACGCTGCCAAAGTGCAGGCAGAGAAAGGCAGAATTGTTTCCACTGGGGAAATCGAAAGACGCTTCTTTGACAAGCTGTTCTTTAGTGGGACTTTAAAGATCTTATACAGATCTTTATTTTAACAGCTAAAAAATGGGAAGAGCATACCAAGCCTATATATATATATATTAGCCAAAGAATGGACGTAAGAAAGTGCACTTTCAAAGAGTAATATACCTTCTAGAAAAACAAGAGTAGGTTCATATTGGGAAATAATGAAAGATAACACTCAGAAAAGCTGACCGGGACAGTCCAGTTCATGGAGGTGCTGGAACACCAGGCTCAGATGTCCATATTTACTAAGTACATAATACAGTCGCTGAAGGTTATAACAAGGGATGCTTTAGAGCAAAGGTTCTCAACCCTGATTATACATTACAATGAATTAGGAGCTTTAAAATTTCCAATGCACAGAACGCAACTCTGACCAATTAAATCAGAATTTCTAGTTGTAGATCCCAGCCATCCGTTTTTTAATTCCCTTGCTAATTTCTATTACGACTAAGGTTAAGAAGTACTGCTCTCTGGGGCGCCTGGGTGGCACAGCGCTTAAGCCTCTGCCTTCCACTCAGGGCATGATCCCAGTGTTATGGGATGGAGCCCCACATCAGGCTCCTCCCCTATGAGCCTGCTTCTTCCTCTCCCACTCCCCCTGCTTGTGTTCCCTCTGTCACTGGCTGTCTCTCTCTCTGTCAAATAAATAAATAAAATCTTTAAAAAAAAAAAAGTACTGCTCTCAGGGGCGCCTGGGTGGCTCAGACAGTTAACCCTTTGCCTTCAGCTCAGTCATGATCCTGGGTCCTGGGATTGCACCCCGCATCAGGCTCCCTGCTCAGTGGGGAGTCTGCTTCTCCATCTCTGTCTGCTACCCCCTCCTGCTCTCTCACTTGCTCGCTCTCTATCTCAAATAAAAAAACAAATCTTAAAAAAAAATCAGGAGGCTTATTCAAAAAGCCATTGTCCTTGGCAAAGAGACCAGTTGAAGGTAAAAAAAAAAAAAAAAAAAAAAAAGTCTTTTCCAGGAAGAAGAGACACACAAGAAATATTCTCCTCTTCCAGAATGAAGAAAAGGGTCTACTATAAGGAGAGTTTGGGGAAGACAAGTGGTGCTCTCCACCATAAAATCATAGTCTACAGTTAAAAGCAAAAAACACAATGTGATGCCCCCAGCTTTGTTTTTCCTTTTCAACATTTCCTTGGCAATTCGGGCCTTTTCTGGTTCCACACAAATTTAAGGGCTGTTTGTTCCAGTTCTTTGAAAAGTGTCATTGGTATTTTGATCGGGATGGCATTGAAAGTGTAGATTGCTCTGGGTAGCATAGACATTTTAACTATGTTTATTCTTCCGATCCATGAGCATGGAATGTTTTTCCATCTTTTTGTGTCTTCTTCAATGCCTTTTAACAGTGATCTGTGGTTTCTAGAATATAGATCCTTTACTTCTCTGCTTAAGTTAATTCCGAGATATATGATTTTTGGTGCTATTATAAATGGAATCGATTCCCTAATTTCTCTTTCCTCAGTCTCATTGTTCATGTATAGAAATGCAATGATTTCTGAGCATTTATTTTGTGTCCTGCCGCATTACTGAATTGCTCTATAAATTCTAGTAATTTGGGAGTGGAGTCTTTTGGGTTTTCCACATAGAGTATCATGTCATCTGCGAAGACAGTTTGACTTCTTTGCCAATTTGAATACATTTTATCCATTTTTGTTGTCTGATTGCAGTTGCAAGGACTTCTAGTACTATGTTGAATAATAACGACGAGAGTGGGCATCCTTGCCGTGTTCCTGATCTTAAGGGAAAGGCTTTCAGCTTTTCCCCATTGAGAATGATATTTGCTGTAGGCTTTTCATAGATGGTTTTTATGAAATTGAGGAATGTGCCCTCTATCCCTACACTCTGAAGTGTTTTAATCAGGAAAGGATGCTGTATTTTGTCAAATGCTTTTTCTGTATCAATTGAGAGGATCATATAGTTCTAGACTCTTTTCTTGTTGATGTGATCTATCACACTGATGGATGTGCAAAAGTTGAACCCCCCTGCAACCCAGGGATGAATCCCACTTGATCATGATGGATAATCCTTTTAATGTACTGTTGGATCCTATTAGCTAGGATCTTGTTGAGAATTTTGACATCCATATTCATCAGGGATATTGGTCTGTAATTCTCCTTTTTGATGGGGTCTTTGCCTGGTTTGGGGATCAAAGTAATACTGGCCTCATAGAATGAGTTTGGGAGTTTTCCTTCCGTTTCTATTTTTTGAAACAGCTTCAGGAGAATAGGTATTGTTTCTTTGTTGATGTTTGGTAGAATTCCCCAGGGAATCCGTCAGGCCCCGGACTCTTGTTTTGGGGGAGGTTTTTGATCACTGCTTCATTCTCTTCATAATTAATTGGTCTGTACTAATCAATTTCTTCCTGTTTCAGACTTGATCGTTTATAGGTTTCCCGGAAGGCATCCATTTCTTCCAGGTTGTTTAATTTATTGGAATATAGTTGTTGATATAATAGTTTCTAAGGATTGTTTGTATTTCCTAGGTGTTGGTCGTGATCTCTCCCCTTGATTCATAATTTTTAATTTGGATCCTTTCTCTATTCTTTTGAGTAAGTCTGGCCAGTAGCTTACCGATCTTATTTATTCCTTCAAAGAACCATCTTCTAGTTTTGTTGATCTGCTCTACTGTGCTCCTGGCTTCTAATTCATTGATCTCTGATCTAATCTTGATCAACTACTACACTACAAAGCTGTGATCACAAAGACAGCATGGTACTGGCACAAAAACAGACACATAGACCAATGGAACAGAATAGAGAACCCAGAAATGGACACCCGGCTCTATGGTCAAATAATCTTTGACAAAGCAAGAAAAAACATCCAGTGGAAAAAAGACAGTCTCTTCAATAAATGGTGCTGGGAAAATTGGACAGCTATATGCAAAAGAATGAAACTTCACCACTCTCTCACACCATACACAAAGATAAACTCCAAATGGAAGAAAGACCTTGATGTGAGACTGGAATCCATCAAAATCCTAGAGGAGAACACAGGCTGTAACCTCTTCAACAACGGCCACAGCAACTTCTTTCATGACACATCTCCAAAGGCAAGAGAAACAAAACCGAAAATGAACTTGTGGGACTTCATCAACATAAAAAGTTTCTGCACAGCAAAGGAAACAGTCATAAAAACAAAGAGGCAACCCACAGAATGGGAGAAGATATTTGCAAATGACACTACAGATAAAAGACTGGTATCCAAGATCTATAAAGAACTTCTCAAACTCAATACATGAGAAAGAAATAATCAAATCAAAAAATGAGCAGAGGATATGAACACTTTTCCAATGAAGACATACAAATGGCTAACAGACACATGAAAAATATTCACCATCATTAGCCATCAGGGAAATTCAAATCAAAACCACATTGAGATACCACCTTACGCCAGTTAGAATCGCAAAAATGGACAAGGCAGGAAACAAAAAATGTTGGAGAGGATGTGGAGAAAGGGGATCCCTCTTACACCATTGGTGGGAATGCAAGTTGGTACAGCCACTCTGGAAAACAGTGTAGAGGTCCCTTAAAAAGTTAAAAATTGAGCTATCCTATGATCCAGCAATTGCACTACTGGGTATTTACCCCAAAGATACAGATGTAGTGAAGAGAAGGGCCATATGCACCCCAATGTTCGTAGCAGCTTTGTCCACAATAGCTAAATTGTGGAAGGAGCCAAGATGCCCTTCAACAGATGACTGGATTAAGAAGATGTGGTCCATATCTATAATGGAATATTACTCAGCCATCAGAAAAAACGATTACCCAACATTTGCAGCAACATGGACGGGACTGGAGGAGATTATGCTAAGTGAAATAAGTCAAGGAGAGAAAGACAATTCTCATATGGTTTCACTCATTTATGGAACATAAGGAATAGCAGGGAGATCATTAGGAGAAGGAAGGGGAAAATGAAGAGGAGGGAAATCAGAGGGGGAGATGAACCATGAGAGACTAAGGACTCTGGGAAACAAACTGAGGGTTTCAGTGGGAAGGGGGTGGGGGGGATGAGCTAGCCCGGTGAGGGGTATTAAGGAGGGCACGTATTGCATGGAGCACTGGGTGTTATACTCAAACAATGAATCATGGAACACTACATCAAAAACTAAGGACGTACTGTATGTGACTAACATAACATAATAAAAAATTATTATTAAAAAAAAGCAAAAGAGTCTAAAACCCAAGCTAGAGGTAGCCCAGAGTCAAAGGAGGACATAATTGAGGTATATAAGTATAGAAACAAATTATCTGTCTACAAACACACACACATACACACACACACACACACACACACAAACTACCATCTCTTCTCAACTTTAAATATTTACTGATCTATAAATACATGTTAGGCAAGTTTCATTTGTGTTAATATAATAATTATCAAGACTAGAGCCATCATTTTCCTGAAAACTTATTATATATCAAGCACTAAGCTAACTGGTTTACAAGGATTCTCTAATTTACCACCCATAACTATATTGTGATAGGAGCCACTGTTAGTTCCAGTTGAGGAAAATGTAGCTGAGAGACGTTAAGTAACTTCCTCAAGGTCAAACAAACGTTAAGTGACAGAGCCAGGATTTGAATCCCAGGCCATTTGACTTCATGCTACCCAAAGCTGAGTTCCCAGCCACTTATTTACTTTGCATATTAAGAATTGCATGATGGGGGGCGCCTGGGTGGTGCAGTCTTTAAGCGTCTGCCTCTGGCTCAGGGCGTGATTCCAGCGTTCTGGGATCAAGCCCCACATCAGGCTCCTCTGCTAGGAGCCTGCTTCTTCCTCTCCCACTCCCCCTGCTTGTGTTCTCTCTCTCTCTCACTGGCTGTCTCTGTCAAATAAATAAATAAAATGTTTTAAAAAAAAAAGAATTGCATGATGGGTATTAAGGAGGGCACATATTGCATGGTGCACTGGGTGTTATACGCAAATAATGAATCATGGAACATTACATCAAAAACTAAGGATATACTGTATGGGTACTAACATAACATAAAAAATTATTATAAAAAATTAAAATAAAATAAATTTAAAAAAATAAACCCACAAAGGCACATTAAAAAAAAGTACTGCATTTTAAGATAAGGAAGCTGAGACTCAGAGAGAGTGAGTAACTTGTCCCAAATCAAACAACTATTAAACAGTGGAAATGTGATTCCAATCCAAGAATATCAATGCCAAAAACCCCTAGGGTTAATATTCTTAGTACCACCTCACATATGTCTTCTTTTCCTTTCTCCCAAAACGGCAGCCCTGGTCAGTTTGGAAAACATTTTCTCACCTGGAAGAGCCAATGGGGTTAGGGTTTCCCTTTCTAACCAAAGGTTTTGTTTTCTACTCATCTTTGCTCTATTATTTCATTCATATTATCTTTAGCAATGGTTACCCCGTTTAAGTATGAAAAAAAAAGATTTTTGTTGCATGCCCCTCCCAAATTTTGGACCTTCTCATGTGATTGTAATTATAATTTATAATATCCACCAAGTGAGAAAATGCAAGTACATTGCTATTTATTATTTACATAAACTTTAAAAATAGTGTTCACATTATTATTCTACAGATAAGGTCTGGGGTACATATGGATTTATTGATACTTTATAATAAACACAAGCCTCAAGTGGTCTCATATCCATAGGACCTATGGCTTTTATGAAACACAGTGACTGGAATGGGAAATGAGTAGTTTCTATTTTTGTGAGGAAGCACAAGAGATCACAGAAGGAAAATATTAAAAATGATTAAAATGGAAACTCCCCTGAAACATGAGCTTCCTGGAGGATATTACAGACAGGCCCCCAAAAAGGCATAGTCACACCCATTCTACATTTAGTAGTAATACAAATCACTTGCTAGGAATCATCTAGAAGAGAACAAGAGCTTGATTGCCTAAATTCAAATCTCAACTATGAAGGGTAATAGATAGCTTGGTGGCCTTAGGCAAGTTAAATAACTTCTCTGTTCCTCAGCTTCCTCTTCTGTAAAATGACCATGATATTAGCACACTAACCTTATAGGTTTTCTAAAGTACTTCTAACAGTGCCTGGCATATAATAAGTGCTTGTACTTTACAAATTACTTGGGTGACATTAGATAAATCATCTCAACTCTCCTCTAAAACAAGTGGCTTAAGCTATAAGAAGAAAGTTTGAAAGAACTTCCTGGTTTCCAGTCAGGTATATGAGGAGCATGGGAGACATCACTATAATTCTCACAACAAAAATAAGGTGAATAAACTGTAAATCAATAATTCTTAGATTCATCAGATAATTGAGGTCACAGGACAAATTGGGGTCTCAAATTTGGAGAGACAGACAGGTGAATACAAAAAAATCATACCTTGGTGGAGCAGAAGCTCAGGAGTACAAACCCTCACTGGAGACAGTACCAGGGTAAGAAAACAAAATTTTAACTGATAAATTTCTGGAGGATCAGTGTGGACAAGTTTGAGATTTAAAAGCTCTGGTGGGGGGCAGTCTTAGGGAGTCCCCCAACAATTCTGTGAGTTTTAGCACCAGGAGCCCTACCAGGTTTTCACAATGAAGATCAAAGAAAAACGCCCTTATGTTTCCAGCAAAAGGAGGGGGGAAATAACCTTTCTGAAATACACCCAGAGCATTCTATTCTTCTTAACAAGACCTAAACTCAAGGGAAATTATTTTATGACAGCCTAATTGACTAGGGTTTTATCAAAGCCTAACCAACTTGAATAAAGGAAAATTCCCAACTCAAGCAAAATTTAGCCATTCACACAGAGAAATGAAAGTACTCAACTCCACCAACCTCTACTTTTCCGTGCAGAAAAAGGAAAATACTAACTCTTGGCCCCACTAGCGTTATTCTCTAACCTAAGGTAAGAGAACTGAGAAGCACTTACAAAGGTCACAGCCCAGGGCACAGGACCACTAAAACACTAAATTCTAAACATATGACTACTGAATGCTTCTCATCTTCCCTTCTCCTGAAAATTTAGCAGAATATCAACAGGGCTTATGTATAATATGAGGAAAATACAACTGAAAGTACTGCACCTTTCAAACCTTATTTAATAAGAAATCACCAGGGAAACCCAAAGACAAAAAAGGAGACAAAAACAAGGATACCGAAAGAAATTTTAGCTTCTGACACCTCCAGAAACAGCAAATAGCAACACAACCCAAGACTGAGCCAGATAAACATAAAGTCTCACACTAAAGGTGTATTTACAACTCCTTTTATCTAGTACATCATGCCTGACATTTAACAAAAAAATTACAAAGCATACTAAAAGATAAAAACACAATTTCAAGAGACACAGGAAGCTTCAAAACTAGACTCAGATGTTTCACAAATGTAATTATTAAATCAGGATTTTTAAAAAATATATGACTAATACGCTAAGGGCTCTAATGAAAAAAGTGGACAATATGCAAGAACAGATGAGTAATGTAAACAAAAAGATGTAAACTACAGAAAGGAATCAAAAGGAAATCCTAGGAATCAAGAACAAAAATGAAAAAAACCCTTTTATGCGCTCACCAATAGATTGGAATAGGCCAAGGAAAGATTAGTGTGAGTTTGAAGACAAGTCTACATAACTTGAAACTGAAATGCGAAGAGAAAATAATTAAAAGACAGACAGACTAACCAAAAATGGTAGGGCAATTAAAAATGGTGTGACATATGCATGATGAAATTACCACAAGAGAGAAAAGAACAAAAGAAATATTTGAAGCAATAATAGCTGAGAATTTCCCCCCAATTATTTTCAGACACCAAACCACAGATCTAGGGGGCTCAATGAACACAAGCATGGTAAATACCAAAAATTCCTACACCCACGCATATCATATTCAAACTGCAGAAAATCAAAATAAATGGAGAAAAAAGAAAGAAGCCAGAGGAAAAAACATCTTACTTATGGAGGAGCAAAGGTAAGAATTACATCTAAATTCTACTTAGAAACTATGCAAGCAAAAAGAAATAAATAAAGAAAAGAAAAGAAACCATACAATCAAGAAAACAGTGGAGTAAAATATTTATCATGCTGAGGTGAAAAAAAATCCACCAACCTAGAATTATGTGCAATGCAAAATTATACTTCAAAAGTGAAGGAGAGAGGTGTCTGGGTGGCTCAGTCAGTTAAGTGTCTGCCTTCAGCTCAGGTCATGACCCCAGGGTTCTGGGATCAAGCCCTGTGTTGGGTTCCCTGCTTAGCAAGAAGTCTCTTCTCCCTCTTCTCTTGCCCCTCCCCCTGCATGTGCATGCTCTCTCTCTCTCTTTCTCAAATAAAATCTTTTTTAAAAAACACATTCATTGCTAATGAAAATGAAAACAGTACACCCACTTTGGAATACAGTTTGGCAGTTTCTTACAAAAGTAAACATACTTTTTATCATATGATCTGGCAAACACCATCCTTGGTATTTACCATGAGTTAATTTTGGTAAATTGGTATTTACCAATGAGTTAAAACTTATGTCCCCAAAAAAGTCTGCACACATATGTTTATACATCTTTTTCATAATTGCCAAAACTTGGGAGCAACCAGTATATCATTTAGTAGGTGAATGGACAAACTATGGTATATCCAGACAATAAAATATTACTCAGGAATAAAAAAATGTTATCAAGCCATGAAATAACATGGAGAAACTCTGAATGCATATTGCTAAGTGAAAGTAGCCAATCTGAAAAGGGTCCTACCATATGATTTCAACTATATGACATTCTGAAAAAGACAAAACTATGGAGACAGTAAAAAGATCGATGGTTGCCAAGGACTCGGTAGGGAGGTGGTATGTAAGAATGATAAGTGGCACGCAGGGGATGTTTAGAATACAACTATTCTGTATGCTACTGTAATGGTGGATATATATCATTATACATTTGTTAAAACCCAGAGCATGTACAACATAAAGAGTAAACACTTATGTAAACTATGCAAGATTTTAATAATATGGGAAAGGTTGGGGTGTAGTTAGGGAGCATATGAAAACTCTGTACTTTCAACTCAATGTTTCTATATAATAAAACTGCTCTAAAAAATTAAATCTAATAAAAAAAGATACAGTTTGAGGCAATCAAAAATGTAAACTTAGACTGGGTAGTACATGATATTAACAAATTACTGGCAATTTTTATTGAGTATGATGATCTGCAGTGGTTATATATACTTAAAAAGTCCTTATCAGAGATACATACTGATAGATTTGTGGTTGTAATGACATACTTGGGATTTGTATTAAAATACTCCAGAAAAAAACTGTGTGTGTGTGTGTGTGTGTGTGTGTGTGTGTGTGTGTGTGTGTGTTGGTGGGGTGAGGGGGAGGAGATACATGAAATAGGATTGACAAAATGGTAAGTGGTGGATACATGGGGTTCATTATACCAGACTCTGGTTTTGGTATGTTTGAGATATTCCATAATATTTTTTTAAAATATATGTGCATTGAAATACCAAAAGAGCTCAAAGTTTCCTTTTAGCACTAAGGTTCTTTGATTCTATAGCCTAGAATATGTCCACCCTTACTCAATGTATGTTGTGTGTGGGAAGCTGTGTTTTCTCAATAATTAATAGAAATGCATTCTTCCTCAATCTCTATTACCCACGCACAAGAAAAGCCTGTCATGGATTTTTTTCTAGGACCTCTTGTCATGTCAGCAGCGACTTTGCTCACTGGGTGGTTTTCATTATCTCCCGTTCCATTAGCCCAACATCAATTGTCTTTGATGGGTTGCTTAAGGCAGTAGTATTTCTGTGATTTTAAACTTCCATTGGAATAATTATTTTTATGTTTGTGTTTCAGCCAGAGCAATAACATCCCCCCCAACATCTACTGCAATGTTTCATTTTTGTGCTATATAGTTAATATGGTAAAAAAAAAAAGAAAAAGATGGATTTTAAGGTAATGGCAAAGAATACTTATTCCCAATAAATATTTCCATGTTTCCAATTTATACAGCCTTAACACCAAGTCTTGATAATACTAAAAAAAAATGTTTACAAAAGGACCTAGCATGCTGAAAAAGCTGGTAGAAGACCAGTATGGCAAGTAGATGGGGGCATGGTTAATGGAAATTACATGGTTAATGTAAGAAAACACCAACAGGAAGCAAAAATCTCATAATGTACAAGCTGAACATGAAGTAATGACCATTTTTTTCATTTTCCATAAGCAGCCATCTTCTCCTCACTCACATTAGGAATGTCTCTCTGACCAATTATAGCTATTACCTTTTCCCTCATCCACAAACAAATTCACTGAAGAGGATAATGCTCTCTAATTTAACACAATTATATAATCATAGATAAGGTTTGAGCTGAGATGGGAAAATGTCAGTGAACAAACTTCTCTCTAAGAAGTAGAAAAGAAAACTACCAATTAGTGGATATCTACCATCTACCCATCAATATACTTAGAAGTAATATCTTTTAACCCTCTAAATAACTCTATGGAGTAGCCATTATTTCCATTTTTGAGATTTCTAAAACTACTTGGCTCAAAGAGTTTAAATAGCTGCCCAAGGTCTCATGGCGGAAAAAAACAGCTGATTTTGAGTCCTATAACCTATGCTTTTAGAAAAGACTCAACTTATCCTGCTAGTTTTCAGCAAATTTATCCTTTAAAAAATTCATACAATATCCTACTTCCTCCCATTCTTTTTACTTTGATCACACTGCTAACAAACATCAAACATACCTACACTGAGAGATTAGAAGGACATTATTCATAAGGTGAACTGATAGCTGCAATAGATAAGTGGACCCCTGACAGCATGGTAAATGGAGTAGGAATCAGGGAACACAGATTCCAGATTTCCTAAAAACGTAACTTCCTACATATGTGTAAGCAAGTCACTTACACTCTCTGGGACTCAGCTGCCCTGTCTGCAGAAAGTGAAGACTGAACTAGATGCTGATCACAATGATTATGATGACACTATAACAACAATCATGACACCACCACCATACTTCATCAGTTAGGAGATGTGTTTTTAACATCTCTAAAATCAAGGTATACCTTATTATCCATGCCATGTCATATTTTAATTGACTTTTTTCTTTCCTAATGATACATAAAATTATGGTACAATTTTTTTTAAAGATTTTATTTATTTATTTGACAGAGATAGAGACAGCCAGCGAGAGAGGGAACACAAGCAGGGGGAGTGGGAGAGGAAGAAGCAGGCTCATAGCGGAAGAGCCTGATGTGGGGCTCGATCCCATAACGCCGGGATCACGCCCCGAGCCGAAGGCAGACGCTTAACCGCTGTGCCACCCGGGCGCCCCTATGGTACAATTTTAAAAGATGGGAAACTACTGTTGAGATTTAAGCATGTGCCACACACTGTTCTAAAAGTTTGACATGGATTTTTAAATTTAATTCTCATAATCATTCTCTCAGCTAAGGACTTTATAAGAAAATTTTCTCTAGAGAAAACAGAGAAGTTGAATAACTAGTCCAAACTTACAGCGTTAATAAGTGGTAGAGACAGGATTCAAAACTAGGCAGTCTGGATTAAAAAGTGTAGTAAGAGGTTTTTAGAACATGGTGAAGGAATAAGAGGCCCCTAGGCTCACCTAGTCCCACAAATACAGCTGGATAACTAACAAATCATCCTAAACATCCCATCTATCAACTAAAGACTGGAGGAACAAATTCCACAACCAAAGGCAGAGAAAAGTCTACATCAAAGAAGGTATGAAGTGTGGAGACATGATTTGGGAGATAAATGGATCATGGCCACTGAGGTGGAGAGGAAGCAACATTGTGGGAAAGGGCAAGAGACAGACAAGCATATAGGGAAGCACAGGGGGAAGATGACTCTGCAAAATAATTGGCTTGGAAAGTGGGAACGACCGAATTTCATGAGTTCCTGCAACCAGTGGGGCATAAAACCTGGAGTTTTAAAGATCAGTGGCCTTGACTCAGGGACAGCACAGAGGGCAAACAGCCCATAAACACATAACAAAGAAACAGCAATCTGAAGAGCTAATGTGGCACACAGTGGGAAGGTTATTGGCAGCTTTCACTGAGAACCCACCAGGAACAAAGGAACTGGCAGGCACCATTTCACTCCCCCCTACCACTCAGCATAAGCACAGGGCCACCTGTGGGAACCAGTGCAGTGCTGACACTCACTACCTAACTTGCTTACACCATGCCCTGCACCACAGTGTTCTGGTGGAACCGCCCTTCCCAGTCATGCTTGCCTCACTCCCAGTGCAGTGGGTCCCTTCCCCCAGAAGACCAGCCCAAACTCCAGAGGAATTTTTTCCAAATAAAAGAAGAGGGCAATACCATGGACACAGATCTAGGGGAAACAGATATAAGTAAAATCCCTGATAGAGAATTTAAAGTAACGATCATAAAGATAATTGCTGGACTTGAGAAAAGATGTGAGTGACACTGTTAACACACAGATAAGGAATAACATAACACATAAAGGGTTCAATAAAAGAAATGAGAAACATGCTTGATGAAATGAACAGCAGGCTGGATGTTCATTAGTCTGTGGAACTAGACTAATGGAAAGTAATGAAGCAGAACAAAAGAGAAAAAAGAATTAGGCAAAAGAAGAATAGTCTTAGGGAACTCAGTGACTCCACCAAATGTAATAACATCTGATTATAGGAGCACCAAAAGAAGAGAGAGAAAAGGGCAGAAAAATTATTTGAAGAAAGAATAACTTAATTCTTTACTAATCTGGGGAAGGAAACAGATACCTAGATCCAGGAGAGGCAGAGAAACAAAATTAACAAAACAAGATCTACAGAAAGACATATTGCAATTGAAATGGCAAAATACAGTGACAAAGAAAAAAAATGTTTAAACAGCAAGACAAAAGAAGAGAGTTATATAAAAAGGAAACTCTATAAGACAATCAGCCAATTTTCTAGCAGAAACTTTCCAAGGCAGAAAGGAGTAGCATGATATATTCAAAGCCCTGGAAAGGAAAAATCTGCAGCCAGGAATACTCTATACGGTATTCTATTCAGAATAGAAAAAGAGATAAAGATTCCCAGACAAACAAAAACTGAGAGTTCATAACCAATAAACCAGACCTGAAAGAAATATTAAAGGGGACTCTTTGAGTAGAAATGAAAAACCAAAAGTAAAAGTATCAAGGTAGGAAACACAAAAGCAGTAAAAATGAATAGTTTTGTAAAATAAAAGTCAAGGAACTCACAAAATAAAAGGATGTGAACTATGAAACCAATACTAAAAACATGAGGACAGTAGTAAAGAATGGGTTCAAACTTAAACAACCATCAACTTAATATAAACTGCTATATGCAGAAAATGTTATATACAAACCTAATGGTAACCACAAATCAAAAACCACTAAAATACGGGCAACTGGATGCCTCAGTCGGTTAAGCATCCAACTCTTGATTTTGGCTCAGGTCATGATCTCGGGGTTGTGAGTCTGAACCCCACGTCAGGCTCCATGCTCAGTGCAGAGTCTGCTTCAGATTCTCTCTCTCCCCCTCCCCCTCTGTCCCTCCCCACCTCAAATAAAGAAATAAATAAAATCTTTTTAAAAAACACTAAACAGGGGCGCCTGGGTGGCACAGCGGTTAAGCGTCTGCCTTCGGCTCAGGGCGTGATCCCGGCATTGTGGGATCGAGCCCCACATCAGGCTCCTCCGCTATGAGCCTGCTTCTTCCTCTCCTACTCCCCCTGCTTGTGTTCCCTCTCTCGCTGGCTGTCTCTATCTCTGTTGAATAAATAAATAAAATCTTTAAAAAAAAAAATAAAAATAAAAATAAAAAAAAAAATAAAAAACACTAAACATATGCAAAGAACAAAGAGAAAGAAATCCAAATATATTGTTAAAAAACCACCAACCAATGAAATAGAGAAAGAGAAGAAAGGATCAGAGAAAACATTCAGAAACACAAAACAAGTAATAAAATAGCAATATATCCATATCTATCAATAATTACTTTGAATGTAAATGGACTAATGCTCCAAACAAAATACACAGGATGACAGAATGGATTAAAAAACAAGACCCATCTACCTGCTGCCTACAAAAGATACACTTTAGACCTAAAGACACCTGTAGACTGAAAGTGAAGGGATGAAGAAAGATCTATTGTGCAAAAGGATGTCAAAAGAAAGTCAGAGTAGCAATACTTACATTGAACAAAATAGACTTTTTTTTCAAAAGATTATTTATTTATTTACTTATTTGTCACAGAATGAGAGAGAGAGAGAGAGACCACAAGCAGGGGTTGAAGAAGGCAGAGGGAGAAGCAGGCTCCCCACTGAGCAGGGACCCCAGTGCGGGACTCCATACCAAGACCCTGAAATCATGACCTGAGCTGAAGGCAGACGTTCAACCATTTGAGCCAACCAGGTGCCCCCAAAATAGACTTTTTAAAAAAAGACTGTAATAAGAGACAAAGTAGGACACTATACAACAATAAAAGGGAAAATCCAACAAGAAGATATAACTATTGTAGATATTTATGCACCCAACATAGGAGCACCCAAATACATAATAAGTGTTAATAATAAACATTAAAGAACTAATTAATAATAATACAGTAATTGTAGGAGATGTTAAGTCCCCACTTACATCAATGGACAGATCATTTAAAAATAAAGTCAACAAGGACATAACGGCTTTGAATGACCCACTGCACCAGAAGGATTTTAACAGATATATTCAGAACATTTAATCCTAAAACAACACAATACATATTCTTTTCAAGTACACAAGGAACATTCTCCAGAATAGATGACATATTAGCCCACAAAACAAGTCTCAACAAATTCAAGAAGATGGAAGTCATACCATGAAGTTTTTCTGAACACAACACTATGAAACTAGAAGTCAACTACAAGAAATTTTCTGGAAAGACCAAAAATACTATTTTAATGGAGGTTAAATGACATGCTAATCATTAAACAATGAATGGGTCAACCAGGAAATCAAGAAGAAATTAAAAAGTACATGGAAACAAATGAAAATAAAAACACAACGGTCCAAAAGTTTTAGGATGCAGCAAAAACAGTTCTAAGAAGAAAGTACACAGCAATATAGGTGTACCTCAAGGAGCAAGAAAAATCTCAAGTAAAAACCCACCATTACACACAAAGGAGCTAGAAAAAGAAAAACAAACAAGACCTAAAACCAGCAGAAGGAAGGAAATAATAAAGATTAGAGCAGAAATAAATGATATAGAAACTGAAAAAAAAAAACCACAATAGAATAGATCAATGAAACCAGGAGATGATTCCTTGAAAAAAAATCAATAAAATTGATAAACCTCTAGCCAGACTTATGAGGAAAAAAAGAGAAAGGACTCAAATAAATAAAATCACAAATGAGAGAGGAGAAATAACAACCAACACCACAGAAATGGAAATAATTCTATTATGAAAAACTATATGGCAACAAATTGAACAACCTAGAAGAAATGGATAAATCTGAGAAATATATAAACTATCAAAACTGAACCAGGAAGAAATGGAAAATTTGAACTGACTACCAGCAAAGACATCCAATCAGTAATCAAAAGCCTCCAACAAAGAAAAGTCCAATAACACATGGCTTCTATGCAAACTATATCAAATATTTAAAGAAGAGTTAATAACTACGTGAGTTTTAAAAGTTAATACTTACACTTCTGAAACTATTCTAAGAAATGGAAGAAGGAAAACTTCCAAATTTATTCTATGAGGCCAGCAATACCTTGATAACAAAGCAAGAAAAAAAAAAGTACAAAAAAGAGAACTACAAGGCAGTATCTCTGATAAACACAGATGCAAAAATCCACAAAAAGCACTGCAAACCGAATCCAACAATACATTAAAAAAGAATCATTCACCACAATCAAGCAGGATTTATTCTTGGGTTGCAAGGGTGGTTCAATATTCACAAATCAATCAGTGTGATACAGCACATCAGTAAGAGAAAGGATAAGAAACATAGGATCTTTTCAATAGACGCAAAAAAAGGATTTGACAAAGTACAACAACGATTCATTATAAAAAACCTCCAACAAAGTATGTTTGTAGGGTACATACCTCAACATAATAAAGGGTATTTATGAAAAACCCACAGTTAACATCATCCTCAATGGGAAAAAACTGAGAACTGTTCCCCTAAGGTCAGGAACAAGACAAGGATGTCCACTCTCACCACCATTATTCAACATAGTACTAAAAGTCCCAGCCACAGCCATCAGACAACAAAAAGGATAAAGGGCACCCCAACTGGTAAGAAGAAGTAAAACTTTCACTAATTACAGATGACAGAATACTATACATAGAAAAACCTAAAGACTCCATGAAAAAACTGCTAGAACTACTGAACGAATTCAGTAAATTCACAGGATAAAAAATCAAAGTACAGAAATTTGTTGTATTTCTATACATCAATAATGAAGCAACAGAAACAGAAATTAGGAAAACAATCCCATTTACAATTTCTTTGACATTGGCAGCAGCAACTTTTTCCAAGATAGTTCCCCTGAGGGAAGACAAACAAATGCAAAAATAAACTATTGGGAGTACATCAAAAGAAAAAGCTTTTGCACAGCAAAGCAAACAATCAACAAAACTTGAAGGAAACCTACTGAATGGGAGGAAATATTTGCAAACGACATATCTGATAAAGGGTTAATATCCAAAATATATAAAGAACTTATACAACTCAAACCCCAGGAAACCAATAATCCAGTAAAAAAACAGGCAGAAGACATGAACAGACATTTTTCAAAGAAGACATACAGATGGCCAACAGACACATGAAAAAATGTTCCACATCACTTACCATCAGGGAAATGCAAATCAAAAGTACAGTGAGTTATCACCTTGCACCTGTCGGAATGGCTAAGATCAGCATCACAAGGAACAACAGGTGTTGGTAAGGATGTGGAGAAAAATGAACACTCATGGATGTACTATTTGTGGGAATGCAAACTGGTGCAGCCACTGTAGAAAACAGTATGGACATTCCTCAAAAAGTTAAAAATAGAACTACCTATGATCTAGCAATTGCCCTACTAGGTATTTACCCTAAGAATACAAAAATACTAATTCGAAGGGATACATGTACCCTAAAGTCTATAGCAGTATTATTTACAATAGCCAAATTATAAAAGCAGTGCAAGTGTCCATCGATTGATGAATGGATAAAGAAGGGAGTATGTATATACAGATACATATATATAGGCACACAACTGAGTATTATTCAGCCATTAAAAAAGAATGGAATCTTGCCATTTGAAATGTTGTGGAGTATAACGCGAAGCAAAATAAGTCAGTCAGAGAAAGACAAATACCATGTGCTTTCACTCATATGTGGAATTTAAGAAACAAAACAAATGAGCAAAGGGGAAGAAACAGAAACAGACTTTTAACTATAGAGAGAAAATTAATGGTTACCTGAGGGGAGGATGGTGAGGGGATGGGTGAAATAGGTGATGGGGATTAAGGCATACACTTGTAATGAGCACTGGGTGATGTATGGAACTTGCTGAAACACTATATTGTAGAGCTGAAATTAATATTACACTGTATGTTAACTGGAATTAAAATAAAAATTTTTTAAAAGTGTAGTCAGAAACTAACATTAGCAAAATGGCAGATAGGCAGCTCCAAGGGTGAGCCCACTCCCACATCCAGAAACATCAGAAAGCAAGCAGAAAATATCAGAACGAATTTCATCAGAACTCTGGAAAACAGTCAAAAGTTTATACCCACCAAAAAAGTGCTGAATCAAAAATAAGGCAACCTCACAATAGAAGTTTTGTGGGATTTTTAACTTGCCTTTTACCCACCCCATCTCTGACGCAATGACATTTGTGGTCTTAAAATGGTGGCAGCCTGTGTTGCCAGTGTGTGACCCTAGCCCTTGGTTCTAGAACGTGCAGATCAGATCTTTTTCACAAATCATCGTGTATACCTGTTTGAACCTGTCTGGGGGATACCTGAAAGACTGATGTCAGGTGCTTGTGTTTGCTACACGTAACTCAAAACTCAAGCTGGGAAAGTGGTTGGGCAATGCTTGAAAATACTGCAAGCTGAACTAAAACCCTCTGATGCCTAAGGCAGGAGATTATGTTGAAACAAACAATACACTGACTAAGGCATGGGAGCAAAAGCTGAGGGAGAGTTTCCTTGGAAAATTAGAATACTTAAAAGCAACTATGTATATAGGGAATTAAACAAAACCACATTTATTCCCAGAGCAATATGCATACTCAGAAAATACCTGAGAAGACCCTAAACTTTCACCTTAGGCCAATCCCTAGTCAGTGCAAGACTAATTGGCTAATTGTTAAAGGATGACTCAAGCACAGGGTTAATCAGGAAAGACCGGGAGAGGTATTTGTTTATTGGTTTGTATAAATTTTTTTCAGCTTTCGGCATTCAAGAAAATCTGTGTCAAAATTCTAGTTGAATACAAGCTAAGTAACAGAGACATTAGTGACCCCAGAAGACAAGGACAAAGGATATAGTCTTTGCCAAATAGTTTTTTTAAAAAAGACAGAAAGAAAATCCTGTGGAAGGGAAAGAATCTAATCTCCAGAGTTACCACCTTGTAATATTCAAATGTTCACTTTTCAACAACAACAAAATCACAAAGCATATGAAGAAATAGGAAAGTATTGTCCAAAGGAACAAAATAGAAACTGTCCCTTAGGATGTGCATATATCAGATTTACCAGGCAACGATTTCAGAACAATAACCTTTTAAAATATGCTAAAAGAGCTAAAGGAAAACAAATAACAAATAAAAATTAGGAATATGATGCATGAACAAAATGAGATTATCATTAAATGTATAGATATTAAGGAGTGAACAGAATCTAAGAGGCCTGTGGGACACCATCAAGCAGAAAAGAATATACGCCATAGGACTGCCAGAAAGTGAACAGAGAATAAAAGGGGCAGAAAGAATATTTGAAGAAATAATAGCCCAAAATAGGTCAAATTTGATGAAAGAGTCTATACATCCAAGAAGCTCAACAAA
Organism: Ursus arctos; assembly: GCF_023065955.2. Classification (NCBI taxonomy): domain Eukaryota; kingdom Metazoa; phylum Chordata; class Mammalia; order Carnivora; family Ursidae; genus Ursus; species Ursus arctos. Next base: position 54,439,783 of record NC_079873.1, read on the forward strand.
CTTCAAGAACAAACTCAGAGACTCACACCACTGAGACACACTGTAATTAAACTGTCACAAGCCAAAGATAAAGAAAGGATCTTGAAAGCAGCAAGAGAGAAGTGACTTGTCGTGTAGAAGGGATCCTCATTTATGATTAACAGCCAATTTCCCAATAGAAACCTTGGAGGCCAAAACTGTCCTTCAAAATGAGGGAGAAAATAAGACATTCCCAGATAATCAAAAGCTGAGGGAGTTCATTACCACTATACTTCCCCTACAAGACACGCTAAATGGATTCCTTTAGGTTGAAATAAAAGGACACTAGAAAGTAACTCAAAACCACATGAAGACAGAAAGATCTCCTGTAACGGTAACTATATATGCAAATATAAATGCTAGCATTATCGTATTTTTGGTTTGTAACACCACTTTTTAATTTCCTACATGATTTAAAAGACAAATGCACACAAATAATTACATATCTATGTTCCTGGACACACAGTGTATACAGACGTAATTTGTGAAAACAATACACAGGGGAGGGTTAGAGCTGCAATGAAGCAGATATTTGTACGCTATTGGAGCTAAGTTGGTAACAATTCAAACTTGTTTGTTATAAATTTAGGATATTAAATGTAATCCCCTATGTATCCCCAAATAAAATATCTTAAAAACATACATAAAAAGAAATAAGATGGGAGTAAAAATGGCTCACTACAAAAAACTCAACTAAACACAAAAAAAGGCACTAAAAGGAAATGATGGACAAAAATAGTGGAGGACATACAGAAAACAAATAGCAAAATGGCAGAAGTAAGTTCTTACCTATCAATAATTACTTTAAATGTAAATAGACCAAACACTCCAATAAAAAGGCAGAATCCATAGAATGGATCCATAGAATTAAATAATCACATAGAATTTAATCCATAGAATGGATTAAGAAACAGGATCCAACTACATGGTATCTACAACAGACTCACTTTAAATCCAAAGACAGAAATACATCCAAAGAAATAAAGGATGGAAAAAAATTATTCCATACAAATAGTATTCAAAACAGTATGGTACTGGCATAAAAACAGACACACAGATCAATGGTACAGAATAGAGAGCCCAGAAATAACCCCACATGTGTATGGTCAATTAATTTATGACAAAGAAGGCAAGAATACACAATGGGGAAAGGAAAGTATCTTCATTAATTAGTACTGGGAAAACTAAATAGCCACATGCAAAAGAATGGAATGAGACTACTATCTTACATCATACACAAAAATTAACTCAAAATAGATTAAAGACTTGAATGTAAGACCTGAAACCATTAAACCTCTAGAAAAAAAATATATATGGTAAACTCCTTGACATTAGTCTTGGCAATGATTTTTGGATCTGACTCCAAAAGCAAAGGCAACAAAAGCAAAGACAAAAAAGCGGGACTGCATCAGACTAAAAAAATTCTGAACAACAAAAGAAATCATTAACAAAATGAAAAGGTAACCTACTGATAGGAAATATTTGCAAATCATGTTTCTGATAAGGGGTTAATATCCAAAAGCATAAAGGACCCATAAACTAAATAGCAAAACAAAACAAAACAAAAACATATCTGTTTTAAAAAAGGGCAGAGAATCTTAATAGACATTTTTTAATTTTTTAATTTAAATTCAAGTTAGTTAACATACAGTGTATTATTAGGTTCAGGGTAGAGTTTAGTGATTCATCAGTTGCATATAACACCTAGTGCTCATTACATCAAGTGCCCTCCTTAATACCCATCACCTAATTATCCCATCCCCCCACCCACCTCCTCTCCAGCAACCCTCAGTTTGTTTCCTACAGTTAAGAGTCTCTTACGGCTTGCCTCTCTGTTTTTATCTTCTTTTATTTTATTTTATTTTTCCTTCTCTTCCCCTATGTTCATGTTTTGTTTCTTAAATTCCACATGAGTGAAATCATATCGTATTTGTCTTTCTCTGACTGACTGATTTCACTTAGCATAATACTCTCTAATTCCATCCACATCATTGCAAATGGCAAGATTTTATTCCTTTAGATGGCTGAGTATTTATATATATATATATATATATACAAACACACACACACATATATACCCCACATCTTCTTTAGCCATTCATCCGTCAATGGACATCTGGGCTCTTTCCATGTTTTGACACTCGTGGACATTGATTGGTACCATAAACATTGGGATGCATGTGCCCCTTTGAATCATTATGTTTGTATCCTTTGGATAAATACCTAATAGTGCAATTCCTGGGTCGTAGTTCTATTTTTAACTTTTTGAGAAACTTCCATACTGTTTTCCAGGGTGGCTGCACCAGTTTGCATTCCCACCAACAGTATAAGAGGGTTCTCCTTTTTCCACATCCTCACCAACATCTGTTGTTGCCTGAGTTGTTAATTTCAGCCACTGAATAGACATTTTTCCAAAGAAAACCTACAGATAGCCAAGAGACACATGAAAAGATACTCAACATCACTAATCATTTGGGAAATGCATATCAAAACCACAATGCGTTATCACCTCATACCTGTTACGATGCTAGTACCTAAAGGACAAGAAATAAGTGTTGGCAAGGATGTGGAAAAATGGAAATCCTTGTGCAATGCTGGTGGGGACATAAAATGGTACAGCCACTATGGAAAACAGTATGGAGGTTTCCCAAAAAAATTAAAAATAGAACTACTATATGATCTAGTAATTCCACTTCCAGGTATTTATTTGAAGAAAATGGTGACTAATATAACAAAATAAAAATTATTTTTAAAAAATCAAAATAAAGAAAAAAATAGATCATAAAATAAAAAGAAACACCTAACTCAAAAGGAAATCTGCACCTTTATGTTCATTGCAGCATTATTAACAATAGCTAAGATATGGAAACAGTTAAGTGTCCATTGATGGATGAATGGATAAAGATGTGGTGTGTATGTGTGTATATATAAATATATACACAATTGAATACTATTCAGCCATAAAAAGAGACTATTTGCAAACAGTAACCAAAAGAGAGTTGAGGTGGATATACTAATAACACACAAAATAGACTTCAAGTCAGAAACTGACAAGGATGTCAAATCCATTCAATGGAAAAAGAACAGTCAGTGTGTTCAACAGATGTGGCTGGGACAAGTGTATTTCCACAGGCAAAATAATGAATTTGGACCTTTACAACACATCATATCCAAAATTTAAATGAGTAAAACCTAAAATAGAGCTAAAAGCATAAAACTCTTAGAAGAAAACATGGGAGTAAATCTTCATGACCATGGACTTACAACCATGAATTCTTAGATATAATAACAAAATCATGAGCAACAAAGAAAAACAGAAAAATTGGATTTCATCAAAATTCAAAACTGTTGTGCAACAAAGGATATCATCAAGAAAGTGAAAGACAGCCTACAAAATGGGAGAAAATATTTGAAAGTCATATATCTGATAAGGATTAATAGCCAAAACATAGAGAACTACAGCTCAGCAACAAAAAGATAAACAACACAATTTAAAAATGGGCAAAGGACTTGAATAGACATTTCTCCAAAGAAGATATACGGATGGAAAATAAGCATATGAACAGATGCTCATTCTTAGTCATTAGAGAAATGAAAATAAAATGTATACTAATATATCTCCTTCATACCTCCTAGGATGTGGTTTTAAAAAAATAACTAGGAAGTGTTGGTGAAGATATGAAGAAGTTGGAACTCTTGTACATTGCCAGTGGAAATGTAAAATGTACCATTTCTGTAGAAAAGCTTGAAAGTTCCTCAAAAAGCTAAACACAGAATTACCACATGGGGGCACCTGGGTGGCTCAGTTGGTTAGCCATCTGACTCTTGATTTCGGCTCATGTCTTGATCTCAGGGTGGTGAGACTGAGCCCCATGTGTTGGGCTTGCACTCAGGGCAGAGTCTAGTTGAGATTCTCTCTCTCCCTCTGCCCTTCTGTCCGCTCATGCACATTCTCTCTCTCTCTCTGTCTCACTCTCAAATAAATAAATAAAATCTTTAAAAAAAAAGGAATTACCATATGACCCAGCAAATCTACTCCTAGTTATATAACCCAAAAGAATGAAAACAGGTATTCAAATAAAAACCTGTTCACAAATGTTCACAGTAGCACAATTCACAGCAGTCAACATGTGGAAGCAACCTAAATGCCTTTCAAGAAATGAATGGACAAACAATATGTGATATATATATCACATACACACATGAACCACAGAATATTCATCACTTGGCAATAGAAAGAAATGACATAGCAATGTGTGCTACGACATGAATGAACCTTGAAAACATTATGCTAAGTGATATAAGCCAGCTATAAAAGGACAAATATTATATTATTCCACTTCCATGAAATATCTAGAATAAGGAAATTCATACAGACAGTAGATTAGAGGTTAGTAGGGGCTGAGGGGAGGGCTAATGGGGAGTTGTTTAATGGTTACAGAGTTTTTATTTGGGGTGATGAAAACATTTTAGAAACAGTGGTAATGGTTATACAACATTATGAATGCAATGCCACTGAAATGTACATTTATAAATATTCAAAATCACAAATTTTATGTTATATATATTTTACCTAAATACAGAAACTCAAAAAAAAGTAGGCAATCAGCCTCAGAGACTACACTCTTGATCACTATGGGTGATAACACAGCCCCTTCCAGTTCCAAGTCCCTGACAGCTTGCATATCTATAAAATATGAATAATAATCCCTGCGCTGCCTCTCTTGTCCTTGTAAGAGTCAAATTAAATAGGGAACATCACAGGGCTTTCTAAACTGCAAAGGACTGAAGTCAGGTACCATTATCATCTTGGAGGTTTGCACATAAACCACCACAATAAGCTGATCTTCAGGACTGTGCAATAAAACATATTTGTTTTGCTATTTCTTGCAGCTCAGAGGCAATTTCAGTTGCACTACCAGTTTCCAATGACACTATCATAAGTAAACCTTCACACTTGACCAGATTGATAGGAATCTCTGGTCAGACTGGTTGTGACTACAACTTTTCCATTTAACAGTATACTTCCTTCAAGATATCTTACACGTGCTTATCAGAAAAGATTAATTCATGTAGGATCTCAGAACACAGACCAAAGAGGAAGCACAAAGAACAAAAAAGCAAACAAACAAACAAAAAAACATTGAAGCTTCCAGCTCTTTCTCAGGGAGACTAAGGAGAGTTCCTAGGGAGCCAACAAGGTATGCAGTGCCAGAGAGCATAGTGGGGATCAACAAAGTGGCAGTGGTATCCAACTTTTGAAATGGCTTCCAAACCAAGACCTACCACAGGCACAATCAGCTTCCTGAGAAGGTTCTTCAGCCTTTACAGCTTTATTAAGCAGTATGTTTTAGAAAGACTTCCCAGAGGGCACCTGGCACATCACCACACTATTGGCACCAAAGCAGAAATGCTCACAGCAAAACAAGGTCTTGGACTAAATTCGCTTAGAGAAGAGAGGGCAAAAGACTCCCCACACAGCTAATAAAGAGCATTCTGAAGTGAAATGCCAAGGCCAAGACCTTCAAAAAAGGCTATGAGGCCAGAACTCAATAAGAGTGTATCTCAATATTTTGCTCTATACACACTCAAAGTCCAGAACCCATTTGCCCTTACCTATTCAGAAAAAAATTCTTGAATTCTCTCTTCCATAACATTTGACTTCATTTTTTATTCCCCGTTTTTGTCTACACACACTCTTGACTTGTATTGAACTGGCCTTGGCCTCAGCTCCTCTACCCAATGGGAATTGCTGGCACTTCCTCACTACAAGTACTTTCAGTCATCATCTCAATAGAACCCATCTGCCAGAACCCTACCTTAGCACTGATCCATGTTCCCCAACAACCTTGGAAGGGATTAAAAGAGACAATGTATTATATGATTAAAAGAGACAATGTATTAAAAGAGACAAAATTTATAAATCATAAAATAAAATACCAAATTTGAAACTCTATAAGTAATAATAATGGCTACTACTAGGTGTTTACACATATAGTCTGGAATTCTAACTTCAACCTTTGAAGTTGGGTCCTATTATTATCCCCATTTTTGAGGAAAGAAAAGTGAGGCCAAGAGAGTGTTAAGTGATTTCCCAAGGTGTCACAGTTAAGAAGTGGCAGAGATTTTTCAACAAATGTTGTGGAGCAATTGGATATCTATAGGCAAAAACAAACAAACCACTTCAACCTAAACCCTGCACCATATACAAAAATGAACTCAAATAGACCATAGACCTAAATGTAAAACCTAAACTTGTGACACTTCTACAAGAAACCATAAGATAAAATTTTACTAACCTAGGGTTCTGTTACATGTTCTTGGACACCACAAGCACAATACATAAAGAAAGACTAAATACATTGGGCTTCACCAAAACTAAAAACTTTTGTTCGGCTGAAGACCCTAATGAGAAAATTTTCAAAAAAGTAAGCCACAGACTAGAAGAAAATATTTGTAAATTGCATATCTGACAAAGGACTCATAGCCAGAATACATAAGGGATTTACTAAATCCAAAGGTAAGAAAATAAACAACCCAATTAGATAATGGGCAAAACACTTGAGCAGATACTTAATGAAACAAAATATACAGATGGGAAATAAGCACATGAAAAGATATTCAACATCATTAGCCATTAAGGAATAGCAAATTAAGGCCCAGATGAGATATCACTACACACCTATTAGCATGGCTACAATAAAATATAGTGACAATACCAACTGCTGACAAGGATACAGAGAAAATGGAATTATCATACATCGCTAGTGGGAATACAAATTGGTTTAGCCACTCTGAAAAAGGGCTAGTCAGTTTCTTATAATATTAAACATGTACATATATGAGTGCACAATCCCATTCCTGGGCATTTATCCTCTAGAAATGAAAACTTGCATTCACATGAAAACCTGTATGACAATGTTTAATACAGCTGTATTTGTAATCACCAAAAACTACAAGCAATCCAAATGTCTTTCAACTGGAGAATGGATAAACTAGTACATCCATACAATGGAACGCTTGGATGGATCACAAGGGCATCATGCTGAGTGAAAAACGCCAATCTCAAAAGTTTACATTCTATAGGACTCTATTTAATGAGTATTCTCAAAATGATAAAATTATAGAGATAGAAACAGATCAATGGTCCCCTGAAGCAAAAGAATTTGAAACTGAGACCTTAGGAAAGCCTGCAGACATCTTTGAGAAATATGCCAGTAGCTATAGCTTGTGTGCAGAGATAACAGTTGAGTAATCATATCA